>NC_046172.1:122802889-122813352 GCF_011064425.1 Rattus rattus | reverse complement strand
CCTCTGTCAAATCTGATCATTATGACTCTCCTGAGGTTTCCAAAGCCTAATCACATCTTTTAAAAGCACAAAATACTTTCTCCCAAAATACATGTTCCTTAGTCTGAAACCAAGAAAAGCTTGTATCTTGCACTCTCTCCCAGGTAATAATATAATCATAAAGCTCAAAGTCACACCCATCATGAATATTAAACAATTTCTTTAAAAAGGATGTAAGCTAGAACAATGAGCCTGATGGCCTTTGTACTCTGTAATATCAGGAAATTATCTGAAAATATATCCATCTGTTGGAATTTAACCAAAATATATCACTCTGTTAAGCTCCCTACCGGATCTCACAGATTTTTCTTTAACCTCAATAACTAAAAATATGTAGTTCACTCTCCTTGGTGTCACAACATTTTCATCTAACTCTCTACTTGGAGTTGGCAAATTTTTTTTCCCTATCCAAGCTCTGAACTGGGATGAAAATCCCTACCTGAATTCAGGTATTCTCTTTACTCTCTTTTTTCTAAAAACAAACGCAATCATCTTTTAATAATACCTGTAATTAAGAAGTAGCTTGTCTAACTATTATCTCAGGTTAGTTGAGTTCTAATGGATTAGTTGGGCGCCATTTGTTGTTGTAAAATATATAAAAGTAAAATGGTAAATGTTTTTACCCTGCTTGGGTCCTTTTACCCTGCTCAGGTTCCACTGGCTCAACTGTCGCCAACTGTTCTCTCTCAACCTATTCTCTGAATCTAATCCCCCTCTCGCTTCTGACTCCTCCCTCTGCCCAAATCTAGCGCTCTTGCCTTTATTCCACAAATTCAGAGAGAACTCCAAGGCAAACCACAACATTTTGTCATTGCTCAAACTTCCTTGGTCATATATGAAGAGTTGGTAGGCCTATCTTTCAGACACTCACTGTTAATTTTTGATCAGAAGGCTGGGGATTATTCTATTTCCATTGAAATAGAATAAACCAAGAAAGTATGTGAATGGGACAAGTGACTTGATCAGTCTGAGATGCTACATAAGCTGATCTACTAGAGCTATGCCTAAGAATGTGAGGATGGCATAGTTGAACTGGGATCTCAAACACTCACCAAGCTAAGCCAGCACAAAGACTGCAACTGGAGATAAACCTGAGAATGGAACAGGCGAGTAAGTTTCTGAGAATTTTCTTGCTGGATAGATAAGTGACTAAGGCTAAATCTGGGCTTTGAGGGAGGAATGGATGGTTGGGAGTTGGTGAGACTCACCAGATGCTACTGGAACATGGGCTGTACAGCTAGGGCTAGGCATGTTTTAGGGTTGGGTCTATCAGGTAAACTTTTATGAATACTGCAGGTGGACAAGGTTATTTTTCTGTACTTAACTCATGTTACAGTTTGCTTCTTTGGTTTTGTTGTAAAACACTGAACAAATGTACCTCAGGGAAAAGGAATATTTTAACTTATAGGTAGAGCCGATGATCAAGGAATGGACAAACAGGGCTGGAGACAGAAATTTAACAGTAGCCATAGAGAAAACACTGGTTTGCACAGCTACCTCATATAGAGCCAAGGGTCACCTCCCCAGGGATGGCAATGCACAGAAATCTGGGTCAAGGAAATGACCCACAGCCTTCCTACTGGCCAGTCTAATAGAGGCAGTTTCTCAACTGAATTTCCCTCTAGATTTGTGTTTAGCTCACAAAAACTAAGCAGCACAGTAGTTTCTTTTCTGAAATTCTTCTGGTGTTTAGGACATACAAGTGTATTTATCTACCTGACAAACTGAACTATTTTACAATGTAGGTGCCTGTCATTTCTTTCACTAAATAAATTATACTTGCCAGACATCTAGCACTATGTAGAATAAAAGTGATAAGAGCAGACATCTATCTTTACCTTGTTCCAGGTGAGATACCAGCTTTTTCTATCCAGTACAATTTTAACTGCACGTGGGCTTATTATAAATGGCCTTTATTTTCTGTATCCATTCTTCTGTTGAAGGGCATCTGGGATCTTTCCAGCTTCTGGCTATTATAAATAAGGCTGATATGAACATAGTGGAGCACGTGTCTTTGTTGTATATTGGAGCATCTTTTGGGTATATGCCCAGGAGAGGTATAGCTGGATAGTTATAGGTAGTTCAATGTCCAATTTTCTGAGGAACCTCCAGTCTGATTTCCAGAGTGGTTGTACCAGTTTTTAATCCCACCAACAATGGATGCATTTTTTTTTAAATTAACAACTTGAGTATTTCTTATTTACATTTTGAATGTTATTCCCTTTCCCAGTTTCCGGGCCAACATCCCCCTAACCCCTCCCCCTCCCCTACTATTAGGGGGTTCCCCTCCCCATCCTCCCCCGCCATTGCCGCCCTCCCCCCAACAATCACATTCACTGGGGGTTCAGTCTTAGCAGGACCAAGGGCTTCCCCTTCTACTGATGCTCTTACTAGGCTATTCATTGCTACCTGAGGTCAGGAGTCCAGGGTCCAGTCCATGTATAGTCTTTGGTGGTAACTTAGTCCTGGAAATCTGGTTGCTTAGCATTGTTGCTCATATAGGGGTCTCAAGCACCTTCAAATCTTCAGTTCTTTCTCCTATTCCTTCAACAGGGGTCTGTTCTCTCAAGTTCAAGTGGTTGCTGCTGGCATTCCTCTGTGTTTGCTGTATTCTGGCTGTGTCTCTCAGGAGCGATCTGCATCCGGCTCCTGTCAGCCTGCACTTCTTTGCTTCATCCATCTTGTCTAATTGGGGTGGCTGTATGTGTATGGGCCCATGTAGAACCCAGACTTTCAGAAAGGAGTGTTCCTTCTGTCTCTGTTTTAATCTTTGCCTCTCTATTCCCCTGCCAAGGAGGTATTCTCCTCCTTTTTGAAAGAGGTGGAAGCATTCACATTTTGATCATCCGTCTTGAGTTTCTACCATGTATTTTGTATCTAGGGTAATTCAAAGCATTTGGGCTAATAACCACTTATCAATGAGTGCATACCATGTATGTCTTTCTGTGATTGGGTTAGCTCACTCAGGATGATACTTTCCAGTTCTAACCATTTGCCTATGAATTTCATAAAGGCATTGTTTTTGATATCTGAGTAATATTCCATTGTGTAGATGTACCACATTTTCTGTATCCATTCTGGAGGCATGTTCCTATTTCCCTACATCCTTGCAAGCATCTGCTGTCACCTGAGTTTTTTTTTTTTATCTTAGCCATTCTGACTGGTGTGAGGTGGAATCTCAGGGTTGTTTAAGATTTGCATTTCCCTGATGATTAAGGATGTTGAACATTTCTTTAGGTGCTTCTCATCCATTTGGTATTCCCGATGAAATTCTTTTGTTTGTCTATACCCCATTTTTTTATTAACTTGAGTATTCTTATTTACATTTCAGATATTTATTCACTTTCCTGGTTTCTGTTAACCCCTTTTTCCCCTCCCCCTTCTTTGTGGTGTCCCTCCCCATCCTCCCCCTACCGCCTCCCCCAACAATCCCATTCCACTTCTATACCCCATTTTTTAAAGGATTATTTGATGCTGTAGAATGTAACTTCTTGTGTTCTTTGTATATAATGACATAAGCCCTCTATTGGATGTAAGATTGGTAAAGACTTTCCCAATCTGTTGGTTTTTATTTTGTCCTATTGACAGTGTCCTTTGCCTTACAAAAGCTTTGCAATTTTAGGGGTCCACTTGTCGAGATTTTGATCTCAGAACACTTAAGCCATTAATTGTCTGTTCAGGAAAATTTCCCTGTTACCTATGTGTTCAAAGGCTCTTCCCTCCACTTTCTCTTCTATTAGTTTGGTGTGTCTGGTTTTCATGTGAGTCCAAGATCCACTTGGACTTGATCTTTATTGCAAGGCATTAAGAATCAATTGATTTGCATACTACATGCTGACTGCAAAATGAACCAGCACTACTTGTTAAAATCTCCTTATCCATTTGGATAGTTTGGCTCCTTTGTCAAGATCAGGTGATCATGAGTGTGTGGGCTCATTTTTCTTCAATTCTATTTCATTGATCTATATGCCTGTCTCTGTCCAATACCGTACAGTTTTTAACCTGTGTAATTTCTCTGTAATACTGGCGTGAGGACAAGTTTCCCCAAAGATCTTTTATTGTTGAGAATAGTTTTGATATCCTGGGTTTTTGCTTTTCAAATGAATTTACAAACTGCTCTTTCTAATTCTATGAAGAATTGAGTTGGAATTTTGATAGGGATTGCACTGAATCTGTAGATTGCTTTCAGCAAGATGGCCATACACAATGGAGTACTACTTAGCTATTCCAGAGCTTCCAGGGACTAAGCCACTACCTAAAGACTATACATGGAATGACCCTGGACTCTGACCTCATAGGTAGCAATGAATATCCTAGTAAGAGCACCAGTGGAAGGGGAAGCCCTAGGTCCTGCAAGACTGAACCCCCCAGTGAACTAAGATTGTTGGGGGAGGGCGACAGCCCGTGGGGGGAGGATAGGGGAAAACACCCTTGAAGGGGAGGGGGAGGGGATATTGCTTTCCGGAGGAAGGGAATAACACTAAAGCAAATGTATATAAGTAAAATATTAAGTTAATAAAAAAACAAAACAAAACAAAACAAAACAAAAAAAAAACATGACCACATGAAAGTATTAGCTAAATAGATGGAACTAGAAAATACTATCTGAGTGAAACTAATCACCAAAGAACACACGCAATCTCACTGACTCTTCACTCATGCTCAAGAAGGGAGACAAAAATGTGCGTGCTTCCAATCCTTCTTAGAAGGAGAACAAAATACTCCTGATGAAATACCCAGGGAAATAGGTGGAGCAGGGACAGAAAAAAACTTTTTCAGAGACTGCACAACCTGGAGATCCATCCCATATGCAGCCACCAAACCTAGCCACTACTGCTGTTGCCATGAAGTGCTTGCGGACAGGAAGCAGATATGCATGTCTCCTGAGAGGCTGTGCCAGAGCCTTACTGATACGCATGAGGATGTTCGTGGCTAATCATTTGAGTGAATGAGGGGACCCCAATGGAAGAGTTACAGAAAATAGTGAAGGTGCTGAAGGAGTTTGCAACCTCATAGGAAGAACTACGATATCAACCAACCAGACCCACCAGAGCTCCTAAGGACTAAACCACCAACCAATGAGTACACATGGAGGGCCCCTTGGCTCCAGCTGCATATGGAACACAGGATGGCATTGTCCAGCATCAATAGGGGGAAAAGCCCTTGGTCATGTGAAGGCTCATTTCCCCAATATATGATAATGTAGAGCGTTGAGGTTGGAGTGGGTGGGTGGTAGTGGGAGCATCCTCATAGAATGAGGGGATGGGGGAGGAGGGATTGAAGGGGAAGGAAAGGGAATAAGATTAGAAAAATAAATACATAACATGTCCAAGAAAAATAAATAAAAAACAAAGAAAGGCATAATGACCTTCATTATGTTCCTCCTGTTTGTATGTGTTGGGATCATCTTAAGTTTAAAATTTTACAGTATGTGTGTGTGTGTGGGTGTGTGTGTGTGTGTGTGTGTGTGTGAGAGAGAGAGAGAGAGAGAGAGAGAGAGAGAGAGACAGAGAGAGACAGAGAGAGACAGAGAGAGACAGAGAGACACAGAGAGACAGAGAGACACAGAGAGACAGAGAGACACAGAGAGACAGAGAGACACAGAGACAGTTACAGAGAGACAAACAGAGACAGAGAGACAGGAGAGAGTGCACACATGCTGCAGCACATGCTACAGTGAGCAAGTTGAAGTCAGAAGACAGCTTGTGGAGATAGACTCTCCCCTTTACCATTAATTCCTGGAAATTTAAATCAAGTCATTAGACTTAGCAGCAAGTTCCTTTACCCGCTGAGTGTTCTTACAGGTCCAATAATAGGAGTGTTGTCTTTTATTCTGATGATATACAGTATCATATTTACTGACTTATGTATGGCGAACAACCTTATCTTCTTTCTGATAAAGCCATCCTCATCTTAGAGTTGTTAGATTGGATTGGCTATAACTTTGGTGAACATTTAAAAAAATTTCACTATTTATTATATGTGAATGGGTGACTTGCCTACATATATGTCTGAAGCATGTGGGTGCCTTCTGACCTGGGAGGCAAGGAGAAGCTGTCATAGTCCTGGAGTTTCAAGCGGTTGGGTTCCATCATGCATGCTGAGAATTGAAACTGGGTCCTCTGCAAGTGCTTTTAAACACTCATCTCTCCAGTCCCTTGGCAAACATAAAATCTGTGTTCATTAAGGATATCAGCATGTAATTTTCTTTTTCCTTTATTGTGTTCTTGCATGATTTTAGTTTCAGGATGCTGTTGACCTTATTGAATGAACTTGGAAGATTTCTTGTTCTTCACTTTTTGTAAACAATTTAAAAATAGATTATAAATGCACAGTGTTGATCTGTTTAAGCTGCCTTTTTAAAATTTAATTTTATCTTTTCACTTAGGCACTTTACATCCCACTCACCGCCCCATCCCTGCTCACACCTTCCCACAATCCTTTCCCTAACATTGATTTCCTTCTCCTCTGAGAGGTATGGGGTGCTCCAAGGTATCCCCCAACCCTGGCATTTCAAGTCTCTGTGAAGCTAAGTACTTCGTCTCCCACTGAGACCAGACAAGGCAGCCTTGCTAGAATAACATATCCCACAGGCAGGCAACAGTTAAGCTATCTTTTGTTATTTGTTACATTTATGAATATTGAACCCAGGGTCTTACAAAGATAGTCTCCAATTGAACTAGCTCTGTTTGGTTATAATTCAGTCTTGGTAAGGTTTCTGAGTCAGGGAATTGGCTATGTATTTCTAAGGTTGTTCAGCTTGTTGATAGGTACTTGTACATAATAATTTGTGATAGTCCTCAGAATTTCCCTGTTGCAGTTTCAATACTGTACTTTTTACCAGATGTTACTAGAGACATCTCCCTTTTTCTTAGCCTAAGAGTTTGTCTACAATTCTTAATATGTTTTTAAAAGAACGACTTGTTTTTGAATATTTTAGTCTTTTATTCATGCTCTAATATTAATTAGAATTTATCTCCTAATTTTTATAAGTAGCGTGATGTTCTTTTTCCAGTTGTTTGAGAAATAGTAATAATTCATGTGTTTGAACTATCCATACTCTGTGAAATGTAAGCATTGATCACATGAAACTTTCTTTTCAATTGCTCTCTTCCTGTATCTCTGAAGATTTGATAGTTTGATTTTCTAATTTTCACTTTATTGTAGATTTTTAAAATTTCCTTGTTGACTTTCTCAGTATTAGTTTTCAACACATTCAATAAGCCATTGGTTGTCTGAAAATAGATTTATTTATACACATTTCTGTGGTTTCCAAACTATCTAAGCCGATGATTTCTGGCTTTAGTTTCATTACATGGAAGTCAGAAAAGGTATTTACAAGGATTAGAAAAAGTATATTATGATTTACTTTATGGTCTGTGACATTACCTATCTTAGAAAATATTCAGCTCTTGAGGGGGGAAATGTGTATTTGGTAGTGCTCAGTGGGCACTATATGTGGGCAGTATATGTATATGTTAGTGGATTTGAGTATAGTTTAACTTCAGTTTGCTAATGTAGTGTCTGAATGATCTTCTCATTAATAAAAGGAGAATTTCAAAGTCATCAATTGTTGTTATGTTGTAGTATATGTTTCCTTTAACATTTATTAATATTTGCTTCATATATTAATGTGATATTGAGTTCAATACTTATTATTTATTCTTGCTGCTTGCCTTTTTCTGCTTTTTTTTTTACTGCTTTTCATTTCAAGTCTATTTTGTGTGCCACTGCTTTTACTCCTCTTGCTTTCTTTCAGTTCATGTATGGTCTTAGAGATGAGGTATACAATACATAGACCTTGCTGGAGTCACTCTGCGTGTTAGAGGGTTAAATCATGCACTTTGATATGACACTTGATAGAGAAGTTATTGAGGAATCTATAATTTTCTTTTTCCGTTTTTATTTTATTGGATATATTTATTTACATTTCAAATGTTATTTATTCCCTTCCCTGTTTCCTGTCCATAAGCCCCTGTCCCTTCCTCCTCCCAATATGGTGTTACCCCATTCCCTCCTGCCACCCTCCTGACATTCCACTGCACTGGGGGGGTCCAACCTGGCAGGACCAAGGACTTCCCCCTTCCACTGGTGCTCTTACTAGGCTATTCATTGCTACCTGAGGTTGGAGCCCAGGGTCAGTCATCATAGTCTCTGGGTAGTGGCTTAGTCCCTGGAAAGCTCTGGTTGGTTGGCATTGTTGTTCATATGTGGTCTCAAGCCCCTTCAAGCTCTTTCAATCCTTTCTAATTTCCCCCAAAGGAGGTCCTGTTCTCATTTCAGTGGTTTGCTGCTAGCATTTGCCTCTGTATTTGACATGTTCTGGTTGTGTCTCTCAGAAGAGATCTATAGCCAGTTCCTGTCAGCATGCACTTCTTAGGTTCATCAATCTTATCTAGTGTTGGTGGCTATATATATATATATATATATATATATATATATATATATATATATATATATATATGTATATATGTATTGGTAGGCTACCTGAATGGCCGTTCCTTCAGTCTCTCTCTAAACTTTTGCCTCATATCCTCCTATGAATATATTGTTCCCCCTTTTAAGAAGGATTAAGCATTAACACTTTGGTCATCCCCCTTCTTGAGCTTCATGTGGTCTGTGGATTATCTTCGTAATTCAAGCTTTTATAATTCTCTTTTATAATCTTCCTATAATTAATTGATTGACTTTCAATTCGCCATGTTGATTGCTTGCATATCATTTTGGTTTGTTTCTTACTAGTTTTTGTTTAAGGTTACCATGCGGCTTACAAACATATTATTTTATTATAAGAAGCTGCTTTATAAAAAAAATCTGCCAATAAGAAACCTTTGAAGTTACCCTCCATTCTTCCACATGTTTTGAATTATACATTTTATCTAGATAGGCTAACTCTTAACATAGTGTTACATTAATGTAGCTTTTATTTCATTTGTTTTCTTTCATTTGAAAGATAAAAAGGCTTATGTACCTTATCTATAATATCAGAGCATTCTGAATGTGAACTTGATACCTTCAGATGTCTTGATCTTACTAATTAACATGTTTTTTTTTTCATTTACAAAACCTCTTTTTACAGAACATAGACAAGAAGTTAGGGCATGAACTTCATGATATATCTAACTGCCTTCTTCCAGCCTCTGTATTAAAGTTTATAAAAGATACTTAGGGAATAATCTTATCATCTACCCGCGGATCCCGGCCCGCAGCAGCTCTCTGCTCCCAAAACCCGTGGGAGAGAGACCTCACCCGCCCTGGTCAGGTGGGCACTCCTGAGGCTGCCCAGAGCGGAAGAGACCAATGCCACTGCCCACCCCTGCCCACATCCCCTGGCCCAAAGAAAGGCTGTATAAGGCCTCCTGGGCCCCGTGGGGAGGGCCCAGGAGTGCAGGGCCTGCCTGAGACACCCCGAACCTGAAGGAACAGACTGGATAAACAGTTCTTCAAAACCCCAAATCCTGGAGGAGCTAAACCTCAGAGAGGCAGAGACACGCCTGCAAAACCAGAAGAGACTGCTCTGCACACATTACTGATCTGTGAGGAAACACCGGAGGCCATCTGGAACCCTGGTGCACGGACGCTCCCGGAAGAGGCGGCCCAGACCTTCCCGGTTGCTGCCACTGCAGAGAGCCCGTGAGCACCACCCCGCGACCGAACTGAGGCCCCGGGACCACAGGTAAGACCAACTTCCTGCTGCAAGAAAGCGGCCTGGTGATCTCGACACACGGAGGAAGAATTCTCTAGGACCCGCAAGTGATACCCGTGTTTACCGGAAGTCCCACACTCCTCGAACTGCCCGCAGAGCAGCTCTCTGCTCCCAAAACCCGTGGGAGAGAGACCTCACCGCCTGGTCAGGTGGGCACTCCTGAGGCTGCAGAGCGGAAGAGACCACCAACACTGCCCACCCCTGCCCACATCCCTGGCCCAAGGGGAAACTGTATAAGGCCTCTGAGCTCCCGTGGGAGAGGGCCCAGGAGCGGCAGGAGCCCTGCCTGAGACACCGCCGGAACCTGAAGGAAACAGACCGGATAAACAGTTCTCTGCACCCAAATCCCGTGGGAGGGAGAGCTAAACCTTCAGAGAGGCAGACACGCCTGCAAAACCAGAAGAGACTGCTCTCTGCACACATACTGATTCCAGAGGAAAACACCGGAGGCCATCTGGAACCCTGGTGCACGGAGGCTCCCGGAAGAGGCGGCGCAGATCTTCCCGGTTGCTGCCACCGCAGAGAACCCGTGCGCAGCACCCCGCGAGCGAACTTGAGCCTCGGGACCACAGGTAAGACCAACTTTTCTGCTTCGAGTGACCTGCCTGGTGAACTCAAGACACAGGCCCACAGGAACAGCTGAAGACCTGTAGAGGGGCAAAACTACACACACGAAAGCAGAACACTCTGTCCCCATAACTGGCTGAAAGAAAACAGG
>NC_046172.1:122675563-122802789 GCF_011064425.1 Rattus rattus | reverse complement strand
TATTTATTCAGTAGCTTAACTATATACCAGTTAATGTAAGAGAAAATGGGGGAACTAAACAACATAAAATTAAACATATGTGTGATAAACAGCAAGAGAAAATATAGAACATCAATACAGGAATAAAAATTGTCTGAAACCTTGGTCTGAATTATGCTTTGCTTGAGAAATGTAAGCTACACTGAGATCCTTTTTTAAAGACACTTTAGTTTCATCTGTACCCTCTACCTTCTTAACTTCTCTTTTATTCTTTTTTAATTGGATTTTTTATTTACATTTCAAATGTTATTCCCTTTCCCAGTTTCCCAGACATAAGCCCCCTATCCCATCCCCCTCTCCTTCTTCTATAAGGGTGCTCCCTTCCCCAACCACTCCCTTCCCCTCCCTTACACATTCCCCTACACTGGGGGTCCAGGACAATTACTCCTCATATAACAAGCAACAGAGGCTTGCTCCAGGAAATATCTACTCCCTTCATGAGCAGGAAAGAGAAGAAACAGAGAAATGAATGTGGAAAAAGATTCAATTCAATTATAAAAAAGAAGAAACAACTGATTAATCTTTTAGCAGCTAGGAAAAGTCAGCAATATTAAGTTTTAGAATTTAAAGAAAATGAAAATGGAATAAAGATGGATAAGTTCTCACATTTTATGAACTAGCCTCTTAAGTGAAAATATTTTAAATATTTTCCTGTGTAGCTGTCATAATAGATATCATTCTTCAAATCATTTGTATCATGAAGAAAATTCTGTAAGAATAAGTAGCTAGACAGATATTTTAGTGAGATAGATAAATCAGAAGAAATGGTTAGACAATAGGTAAATTAACTAGAAATACATAATCAAGCATATCAATGAAAACTTCCCAATAGCATTAACTCAGAAAATAATTATAATTGAACAATAATTTTCCTGTATACAGTAGCCATGCATTTCAGAAAAGAAAATCAATATATGTGAGATATAGCACTGGTGAGATGGTTCAGTGATCAAAGCTAACTCTGGCCAAATATAACGACCTGGGTTCAATCTCCAGACTCTACACTTGGTGGAGGCCAAAAACCAACACTTATAAGATTTTTCTGAATCCCACTAAGTACTGCAATACACACATGTCCACATGGCCTTCCACTCATTCACAAACCAATAAACAATACACACACACACACACACACACACACACACACACACACACACACACTTTACAATGAATAACTTGTTGGGTCCTTTTGCTCAAGGTTAAAGTCCTCGATGTCTGGTCAGTTCTTATCAGCTTGTTGCAAGATGGAGGATTTTTTTTTTTTATTAACTTGAGTATTTCTTATATACATTTCGAGTGTTATTCCCTTTCCCGGTTTCTGGGCAAACATCACCCTCCCTCCTCCCTCCTTTATGGGTGTTCCCTCCCATCTTCCCCCCTTGCCGCCCTCCCCCAACAATCTAGTTCACTGGGGGTTCAGTCTTAGCAGGACCCAGGGCTTCCCTTCCACTGGTGCTCTTACTAGGATATTCATTGCTACCTATGAGGTCAGAGTCCAGGGTCAGTCCATGTATAGTCTTTAGGTAGTGGCTTAGTCCCTGGAAGCTCTGGTTTAGCTTGGCATTGTTGTACATATGGGGTCTCGAGAGCCCCTTCAAGCTCTTCCAGTTATTTCTCTGATTCCTTCAACGGGGGTCCCGTTCTCAGTTCAGTGGTTTGCTGCTGGCATTCGCCTCTGTATTTGCTGTATTCTGGCTGTGTCTCTCAGGAGAGATCTACATCCGGCTCCTGTCGGTCTGCACTTCTTTGCATCATCCATCTTGTCTAATTGGATGGCTGTATATGCATGGGCAACATGTGGGACAGGCTCTGAATGGATGTTTCTTCTGTGTCTGTTTTAATCTTTGCCTCTCTATTCCCTGCCAAGGGTATTCTTGTTCCCCTTTTAAAGAAGGAGTGAAGCATTCACATTTTGATCATCCATCTTGAGTTTCATTTGTTTTAGGCATCTAGGGTAATTCAAGCACTTGGGCTTATAACCACTTATCAATGAGTGCATACCATGTGTGTTTTTCTGTGATTGGGTTACCTCACTCAGGATGATATTTTCCAGTTCCAACCATTTGCCTACGAATTTCATAAAGTCACTGTTTTTGATAGCTGAGTAATATTCCATTGTGTAGATGTACCACATTTTCTGTATCCATTCCTCTGTTGAAAGGTATCTGGGTTCTTTCCAGCTTCTGGCTATTATAAATAAGGCTGAGATGAACATAGTGGAGCACGTGTCTTTTTCATATGTTGGGCATCTTTTGGGTATATGCCCAAGAGAGGTATAGCTGGATCCTCAGGCAGTTCAATGTCCAATTTTCTGAGGAACCTCCAGACTGATTTCCAGAATGGTTGTACCAGTCTGCAATCCCACCAACAATGGAGGAGTGTTCTTTTCTCCACATCCTTGCCAGCATCTGCTGTCACCTGAGTTTTTGATCTTAGCCATTCTCACTGGTGAGGTAAAATCTCAGGGTTGTTTTGATTTGCAGGGAAAACACATCTTAATTATGGGCAGAGTGTTCCCTGGACAATGAATCCCAGACTCCGAAAGTGAAAATGAAGGAGCTAAGCACTCACATGTATGCATTCCTCATTCTCTACTGGCTACAGACCTAAGCTGCACCTTCAAGGCCCTCACATGGTGACTTCTTCACTATGATGAACTGTAACCTGGGATAGTAACCTTTAACCCATTCAGTTGCTTTTACCAGAGTATTTTGTTACAGCACACAGAAAGGAGACAAGGACACATACCTTTAATGAATATGATAGCACTGTGTTTTTAATTTAGCAAACTATGCTGTATTTAACTATCGCTTGGGATTTAGATTGTTGGTCCCCTTTTCTTTTAATATCTTACATGTCTCTTAGTACTACTATCTTCCCCGGTCTTTTGATGTTTCAAGATTACATTTTGTGTTCCATCAACAGCATCACTTGACTTCCCATTTTCCATGACTGTTGCTACCATCCTTCTGGCTCCAACTCCCTGATACTTGGCAGCAATGGTTTTATTTTCTCAGGACAACATTTTATTTTCCAGTTAACTTAGGTTGCCCTAGTGCAAACTACCATAGAGGCAAGACTGCCCATCTATGCATACTGTATCTTGTTATTTTCTTAATAGTAATACTGTCTGCTTAAGAAAGAGAAATTTAAGCAACAATATGAAGAACAAATTGGCCGACAGCTCATGTTCCTATAATCACATAAAATAACAAAATCTGATGTTTTCCTATATTGATCTCTGCCATTTCTTCAAGTGGTTTTTTTTCAAATATGTGTAAAACCTAGTCTTTGAGATACATCATTTGTGAGGTTCTCAGCAAGAATAACATAGTGAAGAAGTAAGGCCATTTCACTATGCCTTAGTGCTGAATGTTGCAGCCAGTCCCCCATTTCCATTTTATAGCAAACACAAAGTCAGCTAAGTATGCATGGGTGGAATCTGATTATGTTAAAAAGTCTGTATGGTATTTCTAAGTCACAGAGAAAAGGCATAAGGAACTTTTATGGAAAACAAGTTGTATCTCTCATTTGCAAATACATAAACAAGCAGACACATACAAGAAGCATATTATATATTATATATCATATGCATATATTTATTATATATACATGTATATAAATGTCCTATATAGTATGTGTGTTCATATGTGTTTGTGTGTGTGACATAAGAAGTGCTCAGAATAATAGATGGGATCCACATCAGTCAAGGACAATTACACTGATTTCATTTCTATTGCCATGATAAATAGCATGACCAAAACCAACTTGGATAGGAAAGGGTTTATTTCATATTACATTTCAGACTTCACCATAAAGGGGATTCAGCTGAGAAATTCTGAGCAGGCACCTGGAGTCAGGACTAAAGCAGAGGTCATGGAAAGGCTAATTACTGGCTTGTTCCCCATAACCTGTTGAGCTTGCTTTCTTACAACACCCAGGACCACCTGCCCTAAAAAGGCACTGCCAACAGGAAAATGACCCACAGATTTGCTGACAGGCCAGTCTCATGGAGGCATTTTCTCAGATAACACTAGCCTCTATAAACTTTACAAATAACTAACCAGAGAAGCAATGTAGAAAGTCTGGCAAACAGGGGCTAAGGCCAGAAGTATTACAAGTGTGTAAGTCTTCACCAAATGCGAGTCACCCCTGATTCTGCCTATTGGAGTATGGTTAACACGAACCAGATGGTGCCTAAGCGAGCATCACCTAAACATGGATAAAGAAAGAAAGAAATACTGCCTGCAGTAAATTATCAGTGTTAAATTATGATGGATATTAGTGAAAAAATCCAAATAAGATGAACTTTCTTTTTTTTTCCTCCATCTTTATTAACTTGGGTATTTCTTATTTACATTTCAATTGTTATTCCCTTTCCCGTTTTTCTGGGACAACATCCCCCATAATGTATATATTAAAAATATTTCTCTTGATAGCATTTTCCTAGAAATTATTGAGTAGAATAGTATCATCACATTTGAACCAATGAGTATTTTACATCAATGAATTCAAACAATTTTGCATGAAAAAGACTTAAAAATAAATTGCATGTGTATAGAGCATTTTCTATTCAGACATGATTCCTTTAATAATCTATTGCACCTATCTTACACAGCATTCATATCATCAGTGAACTATCACAAATTCAAGTTTGCTTAATGTGTGTAAGAACCAATAAAAATTAAAAGAAAATTATATATCATTTTAGATGAAGTACTTGAATATGTACAATTCGTAGAGTCAAAAAATGCTCTAGAAATAGATCCTGAAAGTTACCAAGGGACTACTGTGCTTACAAATAAACATTCACATAAACTTTCACTTTTAAGAAGAAGCATATTCCAAGAAAATCAAAATGAAATGAGGCATATATTAGAATATACTTGACTTTTGTTTTTGGTCTATTCGTACTCACTTTTTGAATAATATTCATGTTTCTGAAGAGAAAGTTGAATTACCTAAATTCACAACTCATAAAACTCTAAAACCTATAGGGAAGTAAATGAACCTGAAGGACTCTGGGAAATCCAAAAACTCTAAGGACTTGCCATAAGCCACTACCTGCTTCCTAGCTCTTGGAAACACAAACTCTTGGCCTTCACTCTTAGACTCTTGTTTTAGATACCCTCCTCTTTTTATTTCCCTCCTCTCCTACTAAGCACCCAAGGAAGCAGCACTGTAAGGGACCCTCTAACATTGTGGAAGCAACTTCTGCTCCTCCATTATGATTGCCAACAAAATGGTTCTGGTGATTCTATCAGCAAATTTATAGAAGCCAACACCATCACTCATCCTAGCAACCTCCAGCCTCTTACTTCCACAAATTCTGTGGCAGCTGAGACTATCTCAACTACCAAAGATGACACTATTCCAACTGAGGCAGGAGGTGATAACCCCATATGCTTTAGATAACATCACTTCAACTTCTATAGACAGTACTCCAATGGCTACAATTAACAATACTCCAACAGCTACACAAATTACCTCACACAGTGCTGTAGTAAATAGCATGCAACAGGTAGAGATGTCATCATTCTTGCAATGGGTGACAGCACAACAGACAACTAGGATTCACAATGATCTAAGATAGTCAGTACAAGAAGACCGTCAAGTACAGGTCAGACCTACAAGAAGACAAGGCAAATCAAAGTTTAAAAGAATTCTAATGTGTTTTCTTATTAGACTTGGAGATGCATACACACTGTGTGTGTGAGGTATATGGGTGCATGTGTGCTTGTGTGACAACAGATTCCTTGGAACAATCAATGACAAGAAAAGACAGAGTAGGATTTCTACCAGCTTCCAGAGCTGAGCCATGAACAGCTCTCTGTACCCAAACACTGTGGGAAAGACAGCTGGACTCTCAGAAGGGCAGAAAATCTTGAGAACTCAGGGGAAACTTTCATTCCTCTCACATTCCTGCCCCAAGAAGAACCTAACTAGTACCCTCTGGATACAGGAACATAGGAGCAGTCAGTGGCAGAAACCAGAGTTGAAATGGTTCCATGGCTCTCTATACCAAAACCCAGTAGGAGAGAGAGTTGGACTCTCAGAATCCTGAGAGCTCAGAAGAGACAAATACTTCTGCCTACATTCCTGACCCAAGAGGAACCTGCCTTGTGTCCTTTGTGCCCTCTGGACATAGAAACATAGGAGCTGTTAGGGACAGGAGCCTTCTGGTTTCTTCCTGTGACTAGAGCCAAAGTCAGTTGCCAGGAGCAACTGCACTCCTGAGAGCAGAGGTAAAACCAACTCTTCTGCTCTAAGTGAACTGCCTGTTAGGCTCAGGACATGCAAAGGCAGGAGGAGTTTGGGACAGGAGACTTCCCAAACTGGGCTCTGATGATGCCAAGTAGTCTTGGTTTCCATTGCTTAGGTTCCTGCACTTGTCTTTCGCCATCAGGTTGTCTATGGTGTTAGCTTGTCTTGCTGTCTCTGACAGTGGATTGATCCTCCTGTAAGCCTGTGTGTCAGCACTCCTGTAGACCTGTTTTCCTTCTGCCGGATCTGGAAACAGAGAGCTGCTCCGGGGTTCCTGTGTTCTGAAGCCTCCAGGTTGGTCGCTTAGAGCAGAAGAGTTGGTCCTACATCTCCTCTCAGGTATGTCAGTGCTTCTGGCAACTGGATTTCAGCTCTGGGCTCAGGCAGAGACTGGAAATGTCCTGCCCCTGACTCCTCCTGGGATTCTGTATCCAGAGGGCACTAGCCAGGTTCCCTTTGGGCCAGGAATGTGAGGAGAAGTGGAGGTCTGCTCTGAGCTCTCAGGATTGTCTGTGAATCTGAGAGTGTAGCTCTCTCTGACAGGATTTGGGTACAGAGAGCTATGGAGCAGTTCAGCTCCAGGCACAGGCAGAAACCACTGTGGAAAGGATTCAATTCTCATGTATTTATATTTACATAGCAGTTTAAATGTATATAAATTTTAACTATATGAATCATTTGTTGTTTTGGGGTCCGTGGGCATGGAATTTGAGAACCTGTCATTAATACATAATGCAATAGATACTCGAGTCTCCCAAAGTGCCATACTAAGTGACTAAAGCAAATACATATCCTCCAAAAGCATTTCAAATTCTTGCTAGACCATACATAATGATTAATGTTAGTTTTACAATTATAATCACCTCATTTTCACCCTTTGCTTGACTCATGCCAGAGCGTCCCAAATGCCCTCCTTTGATTTCTCTAAAATTCATAGCCTCATTTCTTATTAGCTTTTGTACATGTATTCCAAAATATATAAATGTAACCTCCTTAGTCTCTGTAATGTAACATGTATGTTCATGATCTCAGGGTTATCCAATTGGAAGGCTCTTCCCTGAACAAAACAATTTACCCACTGTCACCACCCCTTTGATATCTATACTTCTTTGTCTAGGATTGATGCTTCATGAACTTTCCCTTCCATGTTAAGATGACTACTGATGTCATCCTTTCCCAGGTCCTGCTTAGATTGCCATGTTGAAGAGACTTCATGAGTATAGTTTCTCTGATGTTTCTAAAGAGCCCAATCTCACAGAAAGCATCGGTTCCTCTGGCACTTACACTTTCTCATCTCTGTCTCCTGCAATGATCCCTGACTCTTACTTATAGGAGATGTACTATTTAGGTTCCAGACGTGACTGGGCAAGACACAGGCTCTTTGTTCTCAGCATTTTGATATATTTTGGTTTTTCATAAGTTTCTCCATCATTGAAAAGAAAAAAGAAATTGTTTGATGATAGGGGAGAACTTCCCTGACCTGTGTGTAGACAAGTTATACTAAGCATGTTTTGGGGGATTACTGTGGCTTACTAAAGCTATGGTTATTGGTTCGCCTCCAAAAATCCTGACTGCGGTAGCATTGGGCATTGAAACAGATACAGTCCCAGACATCATTGCCATCGTGTTGAATGGACGTGAAGTCCAACTAAGCTCTTAGTTATCAACTATCAAGTAGCACTATTGTACCTGTAGAATTACAATGCCATGATAATCATTGATGTATTCATAGGCATCATAGCTGCATAAGTGTGTTGGTTGTTTTCCTCCCTTGAAATCTTGCCTGCTGCTCTGTGGAATAATGAAAGCTAGGGATAGAATTCTTGGGTGATAGCATCTTGAAAACCTGACACCGAATGAGTACTGTGAGAATAGCTGTGCTGCTATGCAGAGGACATTGACAAGAAGAAAGTCTTTTCTCAATATTTAAGATCCCTAGAACACTGGTAATGCTTATAATCTTAGAACCCATGAAAACAGACTCTACACATGTGGAGGGTGAATTGTATATGAAATTCGGTGCCCGCACCAACACAGTACTGATAGCCGGGCGAAAGGCTGCAGGCTTTAAGAAGAAACAGATTCGGGTCATTTGTGTCACAAGAATGCCAAATCTTTTTCTCTATTCACTGAATATATACCCCAAGTTCACCCAGTAGAAAATTCCAGTAAGAACAGTGGGAAAAGCGGCTTAAGTCCTCAGGCACAAAGAACAAAGCACAAAAGACAGGAACAAATTTTCACCCAGGTGTACCACCCAGGTGTGTCTCTACAAGGCCAGGGCATTCTTTGTTAGGAACAAAAGAATTCTACATGCACCAGCATGGCTTCAGCGGGGTCAAACACTGCAGGAGACACAGAAGGGTCTGACAAGTCCCCCTTTTTTATTTTTTATTAAGCAGCACCTGACTTAGGACACTTTGGGGTGCCAAACTCTTGCCTGGCTCTGAAAAACTCTGCCAGTCTCAGAGCTTCCTGTCTTAGCTGGGGATTGGTCCCACAGAGTTGCCTATCTTTGGCTAACTGCTTCTGGTAAAGGGTGAGCCAGGTTTGGGCAGAGGGATTTTCTCCTACAACGGAGAGCAATACCTGCTTAGTTGCTGTCCAGGACTGGGAGTGCTGTTTGAGCATGTGATAAGAAGCACAAAGCCGGTTACTCCGGTGCCCGAGGGATAGACCACTGAGGGCCATAACACTGAGGGCCATTGACCAGCTGTCCCTGTAAGAGTACTGACTGTTGATATACATTCCCAATTGTCAGCAACTTCTCCTGAAATTTTACCCACTGTATTTACCTAAACATCAGATCGGAGGAAGGCAATCCCAGACTCTGAAGACACAGTGGCTGCAACAGCAATGGATGCTTCAATAGCATCGAAGACAATAAAGTCTTTTCCGTGAAAGTGCAGGATCAGTTGACCTTCTCCACAATGACTGGCATTCAATGGAACCATGCCTGAGATTCGCATAACCAGGAAATAGTTCCCTGATACACAGCAGCCTCACGAAGATGGCATTCCTGCGAAGACTCTACAGAATTAGCACCATTTGGGTAACATCAAGATCATCAACCCATTGTTCTAAACGAATAAATCTTCTTGAATACTCAAAACATTAACATTTTTGCTAAATGATCAACAAAAGTAACTACCTTAACTTCTTAGGTTGAAATAATAGTGTTATTAATTAAAAAGGTGTACCACTATACCAGCAATAATTAAACCCACTATCTTATTGTTCCTGTTTAAGCCTGAGTCACTTCTCTAATATTAGTAAGCCTTTTAGACTATCAAGTTCCTAAAGCAATAAAACAAAGGCTGGTTTATGCCAGATTTCAATATAATAACCAAATTAGAAAGTGTACAATCAATATAACTTGCATTAAATATTGCAGAAGAAACAAAATTAACTTTAAAATGACCAATAAATTAAAGATTAGGAGTTTTAATACATGTACTAACGTTTCTTTAAAATCTATATCCTGTATCAATTTCTGTACTGCAAATGGACTTCATACAAGAAAATTGTGAACTTTTAAATGTCCAAAACCAATCTTCCAAATGAAAACTGTTATTTCCAATATTGGATTGACCAGTCTATGACTGAGTCACAATAACTTGTCACATTAATGGAAAGAGAAGAGTCATAATTTCTCTTTGACTTTTTGATACTCACCATATTCTCTGTCCCACTAAGTCTAAAAGCCTGAAGCAAGGCAGCTTATACCATCTGGACTATAGGCTAATAAAGATGGGTCAGGACCCTGCCAAGGGTACTCTTGTTCCCCTTTTAAAGAAGGAGTGAAGCATTCGCATTTTGGTCATCCCTCTTGAGTTTCATGTGTTCTGTGCATTTAGGGAAATTCAAGCATTTGGGCTAATAGTCACTTATCAATGAGTGCATACCATGTGTGTTTTTCTGTGATTGGGTTACCTCACTCAAGATGATATTTTCCAGTTCCATCCATTTGCCTATGAATTTCATAAAATTGTAGTTTTTGATAGCTGACTAATATCCCATTATGTAGATGTACCACATTTTCTGTATCCATTCCTTTGATGATGGGCACCTGGGTTCTTTCCAGCTTCTGCCTATAATAAATAAAGCTGCTATGAACATAGTGGAGCATGTGTCTTTGTTATATGTTGGGGCATCTTTTGGGTATATGTCCAAGAGTGGTATAGCTGTGTCCTTAGGTAGTCCAGTGTCCAATTTGTGAGGAATCTCCAGACTGATTTCCAGAATGGTTGTACCAGTCTGCAATCCCAACAACAATGGAGGAGTTCCTCTTTCCCACACCTCGCCAGCATTTGCTGTCACCTGAGTTTTTTGATCTTAGCCATTCTCACTGGTGTGAGGTGAAATCTCAGGGTTGTTTTGATTTGCATTTCCTTATGACTAAAGATGTTGAACATTTCTTTAGCTGTTTTCTCAGCCATTTGGCATTCCTCAGCACTGAATACTTTGTTTAGCTCAGAACCCCAAAAAGAAGCAAATACACCAAGGAGGAGTAGAAGGCAGGAAATGTTCAAACTAAGAGTTAAAATCATCCAAGTAGAAAGAAAAAGGACCATACAAAGCATCAACAGAAACAAAAGTTGGTTCTTTGAGAAAATCAACAAGATAGATAAACCCTTAGCCAGACTAACGAGAGGACACAGAGAGTGTGTCCAAATTAACAAAATCAGAAATGAAAAGGGAGGCATAACTACAGAATCAGAGGAAACTCAAAAAATCATCAGATCCTACTACAAAAGCCTATATTCAACAAAACTTGAAAATCTGCAGGAAATGGACAATTTCCTAGACAGATACCAGGTACCGAAGTTAAGTCAGGAACAGATAAACCATTTAAACAACCCCATAACTCCTAACGAAATAGAAGCAGTCATTAAAGTTCTCCCAACCAAAAAGAGCCCAGGTCCAGATGGGTTCAGTGCAGAATTTTTCATAGTATGAAGACCTTCATAGTAACCTCATACAAATACTATCCAAACCATTCCCCAAAATTGAAACAGATGGAGCACTACCAAATTCGTTCTATGAGGTCACAATTACTCGTATACCTAAGCCACACAAAGACCCAGCAAAGAAAGAAAACTTCAGACCAATTTCCCTTATGGATATCGACGCAAAAATACTCAATAAAATTCTGGCAAACTGAATCCAAGAGCACATCAAAACAATCATCCACCACGATCAATGAGGCTTCATCCCAGGCATGAAGGGATAGTTTAATATATGTAAAACCATCAACGTTATGCATTATATAAACAAACTGAAAGAACAAAACCACATGATCATTTCATTAGATGCTGAGAAAGCATTTGAAAAATTCAACACTCCTTCATGATAAAAGTCCTGGAAAGAATAGGAATTCAAGGCCCATACCTACACATTGTAATAGCTATATACAGCGAAACAATAGCTAACAATAAACTAAATGGAGAGAAACTTGAAGCAATCCCACTAAAATCAAGGACTAGAGAAGGCTGCCCACTCTCTCCCTACTTATTCAATATAGTTCTTGAAGTTGTAGACATTGCAATCAGACAACAAAAGGAGATCAAAGGGACAAAGATTAAAAAAGAAGTCAAAATATCACTATTTGCAGATGATATGATAGTATATTTACGTGATCCCAAAAGTTCCACCAGAGAAATTCTATACCTGAAAAATCTACAATTTAAAAATTATGAGAGGAAAATGTTAGTTTTGTACAGACTACAAATTCTCTTTAGGAATATGACAAACACTATTTCTAAATGTAATTCCATACTTTCAAGAATTCCTTATATAAAGCTTTGGATTCTTGGTTCTGTAGATCATTTTATTTAGAGGTACTCTACCTATAGATTTGTTTATTCATAGGATCGTGTATATATGTAATAGTAAAATGGTAAACTACCCCTTAAGTCTGTGCCTGTCCTTAATTCTTTTCATATTGTCCCACTTATCCTGATGTTCCTAATGTGTGTGTTGCTGAGAACAGACATTAGAAAGGGGAAAGAGAAAGGTTTGGTGTACTATACCTCTAGTGCTATTCATGAAATTTCCAAAACAATTAAATAAAAATTAGGATGAATCCATGAATACTGTCAAAAAAACATTAAGAGAAGTGAAATTGTTTGATTTACATAGCAGGTTTAGCAAGAAATAGTATGTTTGTTTGTATTCATGAGCATAAGATATTCCTACTATACTAAAAGACCACTTTCCTACTTCATATAAAAAAGAACCTTCAGGTATTAATGTGAAGGGGGATTTTCCTTGTAAATTTTAGGAGGAAGGAAATATGATCCTGTTAAATAATTGCTATACTGTCCATTGTTGATACCATAGATTTTTGACCTGATTTCATTTTCCTGCTAACTTTGGATGTTTGAAATTTCAACATCCTTTGAAAATTTCAGTGTAGGGATTTTGCAAAAATTTGCAGAAGTCAGATGTGTAAGTTTTCTCTGATCTGCCAGCTTTACCCCTAAACACATCTAACAAGGCCAGATGTTTACAGACCAAGCAATGGGAAATTTCCATTTTCTACAGAATTTAAAAGAATTCTATGACTTCTAAAGTATGATAAATATTTGGGAAAGCATTAAACTAGATTGGTTTTTTTTGTTTTTTTTAATATCTTTTTTTTTATTAACTTGAGTATTTCTTATGTACATTTCAAGTGTTATTCCCTTTCCCGGTTTCCGGACAAACATCCCCTTCCCCCCCCCCTTCCTTATGGGTGTTCCACTCCCCACCCTCCCCCCATTGCCGCCCTCCCCCCGACAGTCTAGTTCACTGGGGGTTCATTCTTAGCAGGACCCAGGCTTCCCCTTCCACTGGTGCTCTTACTAGGATATTCATTGCTACCTATGAGGTCAGAGTCCAGGGTCAGTCCATGTATAGTCTTTAGGTAGTGGCTTAGTCCCTGGAAGCTCTGGTTGCTTGGCATTGTTGTACATATGGGGTCTCGAGCCCCTCAAGCTCTTCCAGTTCTTTCTCTGACTCCTTCAACGGGGGTCCTATTCTCAGTTCAGTGGTTTGCTGCTGGCATTCGCCTCTGTATTTGCTGTATTCTGGCTTTGTCTCTCAGGAGCGATCTACACTTCTGCACTTCTTTGCTTCATCCATCTTATCTAATTGGGTGGCTGTATAT
Organism: Rattus rattus; assembly: GCF_011064425.1. Taxonomy (NCBI): domain Eukaryota; kingdom Metazoa; phylum Chordata; class Mammalia; order Rodentia; family Muridae; genus Rattus; species Rattus rattus. Next base: position 122,789,336 of record NC_046172.1, on the reverse strand, counting down.
ATATGGGCCACATGTGGGGCAGGCTCTGAATGGGTGTCCCTTCAGTCTCTGTTTTAATCTTTGCCTCTCTCTTCCCTGCCAAGGGTATTCTTGTTCCCCTTTTAAAGAAGGAGTGAAGCATTCACATTTTGATCATCTGTCTTGAGTTTCATTTGTTCTAGGCATCTAGGGTAATTCCAGCATTTGGGCTAATAGCCACTTATCAATGAGTGCATACCATGTGTGTTTTTCTGTGATTGGGTTACCTCACTCAGGATGATATTTTCCAGTTCCGACCATTTGCCTACGAATTTCATAAAGTCATTGTTTTTGATAGCTGAGTAATATTCCATTGTGTAGATGTACCACATTTTCTGTATCCATTCCTCTGTTGAAGGGCATCTGGGTTCTTTCCAGCTTCTGGCTATTATAAATAAGGCTGAGATGAACATAGTGGAGCACGTGTCTTTTTCATATGTTGGGGCATCTTTTGGGTATATGCCAAGAGAGGTATAGCTGGATCCTCAGGCAGTTCAATGTCCAATTTTCTGAGGAACCTCCAGACTGATTTGAATGGTTGTACCAGTCTGCAATCCCCCACCAACAATGGAGGAGTGTTCCTCTTTCTCCACATCCTTGCCAGCATCTGCTGTCACCTGAGTTTTTGATCTTAGCCATTCTCACTGGTGTGAGGTGAAATCTCAGGGTTGTTTTGATTTGCATTTCCCTTATGACTAACGATGTTGAACATTTCTTTAGGTGTTTCTCAGCCATTCGGCATTCCTCAGCTGTGAATTCTCTGTTTAGCTCTGAACCCCATTTTTAATAGGGTTATTTGTCTCCTGCTGTCTAACTTCTTCAGTTCTTTGTATATTTTGATATAAGCCCTCTATCTGTTGTAGGATTGGTAAAGATCTTTTCCCAATCTGTTGGTTGCCGTTTTGTCCTAACCACAGTGTCCTTTGCCTTACAGAAGCTTTGTGTTTTAAGAGATCCCATTTGTCGATTCTTGATCTTAGAGCATAAGCCATTGGTGTTTTGTTCAGGAAATTTTTCCAGTGCCCATGTGTTCCAGATGCTTCCTTAGTTTTTTCTTCTATTAGTTTGAGTGTGTCTGGTTTGATGTGGAGGTCCTTGATCCACTTGGACTTAAGCTTTGTACAGGGTGATAAGCATGGATCGATCTGCATTCTTCTACATGTTGACCTCCAGTTGAACCAGCACCATTTGCTGAAAATGCTATCTTTTTTCCATTGGATGGTTTTGGCCCTTTGTCAAAAATCAAGTGACCATAGGTGTGTGGGTTCATTTCTGGGTCTTCAATTCTATTCCATTGGTCTATCTGTCTGTCTCTGTACCAATACCATGCAGTTTTATCACTATTGCTCTGTAATACTGCTTGAGTTCAGGGATAGTGATTCCCCTGAAGTCCTTTTTTATTGTTGAGGATAGTTTTAGCTATCCTGGGTTTTTTGTTATTCAGATGAATTTGCAAATTGTTCTGTCTAACTCTTTGAAGAATTGGATTGGTATTTTTGATGGGGATTGCATTAAATCTGTAGATCGCTTTTGGTAAAATGGCCATTTTTACTATATTAATCCTGCCAATCCATGAGCATGGGAGATCTTTCCATCTTCTGAGGTCTTCTTCAATTTCTTTCTTCAGAGTCTTGAAGTTCTTGTTGTACAAATCTTTTACTTGCTTGGTTAAAGTCACACCGAGGTACTTTATATTATTTGGGTCTATTATAAAGGGTGTCGTTTCCCTAATTACTTTCTCGGCTTGTTTCTCTTTTGTGTAGAGGAAGGCTACTGATTTATTTGAGTTAATTTTATACCCAGCCACTTTGCTGAAGTTGTTTATCAGCTTTAGTAGTTCTCTGGTGGAACTTTTGGCATCACTTAAATATACTATCATATCATCTGCAAATAGTGATATTTTGACTTCTTCTTTTCCGATCTGTATCCCTTGACCTCCTTTTTGTTGTCTGATTGCTCTGGCTAGAACTTCAAGAACTATATTGAATAAGTAGGGAGAGAGTGGGCAGCCTTGTCTAGTCCCTGATTTTAGTGGGATTGCTTCAAGTTTCTCTCCATTTAGTTTAATGTTAGCCACTGGTTTGCTGTATATGGCTTTTACTATGTTTAGGTATGGGCTTGGATTCCTATTCTTTCCAGAACTTTTATCATGAAGGGGTGTTGAATTTTGTCAAATGCTTTCTCAGCATCTAATGAAATGATCATGTGGTTTTGTTCTTTCAGTTTGTTTATATAATGGATCACGTTGATGGTTTTCCGTATATTAAACCATCCCTGCATGCCTGGGATGAAGCCTACTTGATCATGGTGGATGATTGTTTTGATGCTCTGGATTCGGTTTAGAATTTTGTTGAGTATTTTTGCGTCGATGTACATAAGGGAAATTGGTCTGAAGTTCTCTTTCTTTGTTGGGTCTTTGTGTGGTCTAGGTATAAGAGTAATTGTGGCTTCATAGAAGGAGTTCGGTAGTGCTCCATCTGTTTCAATTTTGTGGAATAGTTTGGATAATATTGGTATGAGGTCTTCTATGGAGGTCTGATAGAATTCTGCACTAAACCTGTCTGGACCTGGGCTCTTTTTGGTTGGGAGACCTTTAATGACTGCTTCTATTTCCTTAGGAGTTATGGGGTTGTTTAACTGGTTTATCTGTTCCTGATTTATCTTCGGTACCTGGTATCTGTCTAGGAAATTGTCCATTTCCTGCAGATTTTCAAGTTTTGTTGAATATAGGTTTTATAGTAAGATCTGATGATTTTTTGAATTTCCTCTGTATCTGTAGTTATGTCTCCCTTTTCATTTCTGATTTTGTTAATTTGGACACACTCTCTGTGTCCTCTCGTTAGTCTGGCTAAGGGTTTATCTATCTTGTTGATTTTCTCAAAGAACCAACTTTTGGTTCTGTTGATTCTTTCTATGGTCCTTTTTGTTTCTACTTGGTTGATTTCAGCTCTGAGTTTGATTATTTCCTGCCTTCTACTCCTCCTGGGTGTATTTGTTTTTTTGTTCTAGAGCTTTTAGTGCTGTCAAGCTGCTGACATATGCTCTTTCCTGTTTCTTTTCTGCAGGCACTCAGCTATGAGTTTTCCTCTTAGCACAGCTTTCATTGTGTCCCATAAGTTTGGGTATGTTGTACCTTCATTTTCACTAAATTCTAAAAAGTTTTAATTTCTTTCTTTATTTCTTCCTTGACCAGGTTATCATTGAGTAGAGCATTGTTCAATTTCCACGATATGTGGGCATTCTTCCTTATTGTTATTGAAGACCAGCTTTTAGCCGTGGTGGTCCGATAGCACGATGGGATTATTTCTATCTTTCTGTACCTGTTGAGGCCTGGATTTTTTGACCAATTATATGGTCAATTTTGGAGAAAGTACCATGAGGAGCTGAGAAGAAGGTATATCCTTTTGCTTTAGGGTAGAAACGCTCTATAAATATCCGTTAAGTCCATTTGGCTCATGACTTCTCTTAGTCTGTCTCACGCCTCTGTTTAATTTCTGTTTCCATGATCTGTCCATTGATGAGAGTGGGGTGTTGAAGTCTCCCTACTATTATTGTGTGAGGTGCAATGTGTGTTTTGAGCTTTAGTAAGGTTTCTTTTTTCGTATGTAGGTGCCCTTGTATTTGGGGGGTATAGATATTTAGGATTGAGAGTTCATCTTGGTGATTTTTCCTTTGATAAATATAAAGTGTCCTTCCTTATCTTTTTTGATGACTTTTTAGTTGAAAATTGATTTTATTTGATATTAGAATGGCTACTCCAGCTTGCTTCTTCCGACCATTTGCTTGGAAAGTTGTTTTCTAGCCTTTCACTCTGAGATAGTGTCTGTCTTTGTCTCTGAGGTGTGTTTCCTGTAGGCAGCAGAATGCAGGGTCCTCGTTGCGTATCCAGTTTGTTAATCTATGTCTTTTTATTGGGGAGTTGAGGCCATTGATGTTGAGAGATATTAAGGAATAGTGATTATTGCTTCCTGTTATATTCATATTTGGATGTGTTATGTTTGTGTGCTTTTCTTCTCTTTGTTTTGTTGCCAAGACGATTAGTTTCTTGCCTCTTCTTGGGTATAGCTTGCCTCCTTATGTTGGGCTTTACCATTTATTATCCTTTGTAGCGCTGGATTTGTAGAAAGATATTGTATAAATTTGGTTTTGTCATGGAATATCTTGGTTTCTCCATCTATGTTAATTGAGAGTTTTGCAGGATACAGTAGCCTGGGCTGGCATTTGTGTTCTCTTAGGGTCTGTATGACATCAGTCCAGGATCTTCTGGCCTTCATAGTTTCTGGCGAAAAGTCTGGTGTGATTCTGATAGGTCTGCCTTTATATGTTACTTGACCTTTTTCCCTTACTGCTTTTAATATTCTTTCTTTATTTTGTGCGCTTGGTGTTTTGACTATTATGTGACGGGAGGTGTTTTTTTTCTTGTCCAATCTCTTTGGAGTTCTGTAGGCTTCTTGTATGCCTATCGGTATCTCTTTTTTTAGGTTAGGGAAGTTTTCTTCTATGATTTTGTTGAAGATATGTACTGGTCCTTTGAGCTGGGAGTCTTCACTCTCTTCTATACCTATTATCCTTAGGTTTGATCTTCTCATTGAGTCCTGGATTTCCTGTATGTTTTGGACCAGTAGCTTTTTCCGCTTTTACATTATCTTTGACAGTTGAGTCAATGATTTCTATGGAATCTTCTGCTCCTGAGAGATTCTCTTCCATCTCTTGTATTCTGTTGGTGAAGCTCGCATCTACCGCTCCTTGTCTCTTCTTCCTTGGTTTCCCATATCCAGGGTTGTTTCCATGTGTTCTTTATTGATTGCTTCTATTTCCATTTTTAATTCCTTCAACTGTTTGATTGTGTTTTCCTGGAATTCTTTCAGGGATTTTTGTGTCTCCTCTCTATGGGCTTCTACTTGTTTATTTATGTTTTCCTGGAATTCTTTCAGGCATTTTTGTGATTCCTCTCTGTAGGCTTCTACTTGTTCTCTAAGGGAGTTCATCATGTCTTTCTTGAAGTTCTCCAGCATCATGGTCAAATATGATTTTGAATCTAGATCTTGCTTTTCTGGTGTGTTTGGATATTCCATGTTTGTTTTGATGGGAGAATTGGGCTCCGATGGTGCCATGTAGTCTTGGTTTCTTTTGCTTGGGTTCCTGCGCTTGCCTCTGGCCATCAAATTATCTCTAGTGTTACTTTGTTCTGCTATTTCTGATAGTGGCTAAACTGTCCTATAGGCCTGTGTGTCAGGAGTGCTGTAGACCTGTTTTCCTCTCTTTCAGTCAGTTATGGGGACAGAGTGTTCTGCTTTCAGGCGTGTAGTTTTTCCTTTCTACAGGTCTTCAGCTGTTCCTGTGGACTTGTGCCTTGAGTTCACCAGGCAGGTCACTTGCAGCAGAAAAGTTGGTCTTACCTGTGGTCCCAGGCTCAAGTTCGCTCGTGGTGCTGCCCACGGGCTCTCCGCAGTGGCAGCGACCGGAAGATCTGCGCCGCCCTTCCGGGAGCCTCCGTGCACCAGGGTTCCAGATGGATTCTGGTGCTTTCCTCTGGAATCAGTAATGTGTGCAGAGAGCAGTCTCTTCTGGTTTCGCAGGCGTGTCTGCCTCTCTGAAGGTTTAGCTCTCCCTCCCACGGGATTTGGGTGCAGAGAACTGTTTATTTGGTCTGTTTCCTTCAGGTTCCGGCGGTGTCTCAGGCAGGGCTCCTGCTGCTCCTGGGTCCTCCCCCACAGGAACCCAGAGGCCTTGTACAGTTTCCTCTTGGGCCAGGGATGTGGGCAGGGGTGGGCAGTGTTGGTGGTCTCTTCTGCTCTGCAGCCTCAGGAGTGCCCACCTGACCAGGCGGTAAGGTCTCTCTCCCACGGGGTCTGGGAGCAGAGAGCTGCTGCGGGCCGGGATCCTCGGGTGTGGGACTTCCAGTAAACACAGGACGTGCCCGGTCCTAGAGGAATTCTGCCTCTGTTTGTCCCGATTCCACCAGGCAAGTCACTTGCAGCAGATAAGTTAGTCTTACCTGTGGTCCTGAGGCTCAAGTTCGCTCGCGGGGTGCTGCCCACGGGCTCTCCGCGGTGGCAGTGACCAGGAAGACCTGCGCCGCCCCTTCTGGGAGCCTCCGTGCACCAGGGTTCCAGATGGATTCTGGTGCTTTCCTCTGGAATCAGTAATGTGTGCAGAGAGCAGTCTCTTCTGGTTTTGCAGCCGTGTCTGCCTCTCTGAAGGTTTAGCTCTCCCTCCCACGGGATTTGGGTGCAGAGAACTATTTATCCGGTCTGTTTCCTTCAGGTTACGGCGGTGTCTCAGGCCTAGATTGTTTTTAATATGAATAAATAATGGAAAATTATTGGTATAATTTCCCAATAGGAAATAACAGTTTTACTTCCACATTTCAACAGAAATAAGTATCTGATGACAGGGCAAATGACAACGAATATCAAAAGTTGCTGTATTGCTGTAAGTGTGCTGATTAAATATATTAGAAAAATGTTATCACCTACTGCATTAGTTTATGTCAATGCAATAGCGTGATTCTCCTGTCCTTTGGATTTCCCATGACAAGAGACACAACTCTATGAAAGTATTTTTCTAGAGAGTATTAGGGCCAATCTTTGAAAGCCATGAGTTGGTGATCATTTCCTTTTTTTTTCAACATGTACTCCTCTCTTTTTGTTTGGTGACCTATATGAGAGATTTTCCTATAAGAAATAGTGCTGCCATTCTTGCACAAAGGTTATGGGAGGAACCAACCACATTTTGACTGGATTTAAGGCCCACAGTATGAGATAGAACCAATAATTGACACTGCAAAAGCTGGTCAAAATCTGATTAGATGGGTCATGGCCCTTAGGGAAAATCTAATAATTTTATTCTCATAAAGAACACAGCAATAAACAAACTCATTACTGACATACTGATATACCACTGTATAAGCACCTCACCAGTCCTCCTTAGAAAGGCTTCCTCTCACAGTAGACTTGAACTAATACACTGACCATAACAGGACAGTATGCTGAGAATGAAAGACTTTGGAGCACTCATCCTAAGTAGGATGTCTTCATCAAAGCCTCCCTTCATACCCATGCAGAAAGACTGTAAGATCCAGAGGAGATTGGGGATTCCAAGAGAACAGGGTCTTCCATACACATCAGGGCTGACACACATGAAGGCAACACATGCAATGCCTACACGGATTCAAGCCCAATGGACTCCTTGCACTGAGACAGGGAGTGTACATGGGCTTCCATCACTACCCAGAAGCTATTTGCAATTAATGCGTGATTGGTATTTTCTCCAAATGTGTCTTACTATGTGTATCAGCCATACTTCAGGGCAGGGTCCCGGAATTATGATGACAACACAAAACTTACTCAGTGTTATTATGTAAACTTTATTTTGTATCATTTAGTGTTGTATGGATTTGTTTGCTTTTGTTTTGTTTGGTATTGGTTTTGTCTGACAAGCGTTTGCATGTTTGTTTTCACAGTATTTAAGCAAAATCTCAAACCAAACACTTGGTTGTAATGTGTGTGTGTGTGTGTGTGTGTGTGTGTGTGTGTGTGTGTGTGTGTGTGTGCTTGGATCATTTTAAAACATTTTCTCAGTTTGATTTGTTGGCAAAAAGCTGTCGCCATGGCCACTCAGTAAATATTGATAGTTCCAAGGCTGTCTAGACCAGGGGTTCTCAAGCTGTGGGAATGATCACTTGGGAACACATATGAGATATCTTAAACTTGAAATACTTACATTATAATTCATAACAGTTATGAAGTACAAAAAAAATGGTTGATGGTCACCAAAATATGAAGAAGTATATAAAAAGGGTCACAACATTAGAAAAACTGAGGAGCAATGACCTACACTATAGCAGTTCAGCCCAAGCAACGTAATGACACACTGACCCAAATTTAAAAAAGAAAAAGTGATCACAAACAAAAACCTTAAGCCTGGTAGAAATACAATGCTCTGGGTTCATTACCAATACTAAACACAAGCAGCTCTGCTAAGTCACCTTTTTATAAATGTGAGAAAAATACATGAGACCACATGGGTAAAATCCTGCAAATTCAAAATTATAACACTACTTCATTATTTAAGATTAAAACTTAAAACTGAGATCCAGACTAAGAAGATGGGTCATTTATTTTAGAAACTATGGATGATATTAGCATGGTATCCTGAAGAGAGGGCGCGGAGGAGAAGGGGGAAGGAGAGAGGGGGGAAGAGAGAGACAGAGACAGAGACAGAGACAGAGAGAGACAGAATGTGTGTGCGCGTTATATAGCAATAGTGCACCATGTATTCAGCAGTGATTTTGATGCTCTTTCTCATTTATCTTACAAAATGCTCACTAGAAAATTTAGTTTTTTAAGTGTTTGTACTTCCTATGTAACAGTATTTTTAAGATGACATAGCAAATATCATGAGATTAACAAATAAGTAGTCATATAAAATAATCACAATGAATAATTCATATCTTTTTTCCCTTGAAGAATATGTCCCTACTGTTCCCCTGAATTTATCTGAAACGACATCACATTTTGACTCACTGTACAGCTTCCCAAGGAAGCTTCAAACAAGAGTGAGTGAGGATATTCAGAAATGATAAAACTGCAGGAACACACTGCCAACTTGGCAAGGATGCTTCCTGTCTGTGAAGCATCATCTGAAGTTGATTTATCTTCCAACTTGTGTCTATTTATTGCCAATGAAATTATCCTACAACATATATAAGAGCTGAGACGACTGGTCCTCCGTATTCCACTACTCAAAATTAACTGACCAGAGAGCTTCTGACCAGCACATTTCCCGGCTTAGAAGTTTCTCCAAGGTAGGTACCTGGGAATATGAAGCCCTTTCACTTTGTGTTAAAAGTGGCCCATCATTCAGAGGGAGCATTTTAGTGGGCTGCTTATAAGATACTCCTGTTTTATCACTGTGAGAATAAGTACCTACATGATTCCATAAGTCATAAAATATATCACATTTACAGCCACCAAAAGTAGATAAGATTGATGAAGCTAAGAAGTGCATGACGACAGGAACCGGATATACATATCTCCTGAGGGACACAACCAGCACATGTCAAATGCAGAGGCGAATGCTAGCAGCAAACCACTGAACCAAGAACAGGACCCCGTTTGGGGGAATTAGAGAACGGATTGAAAGAGCTGAAGGGGCTTCCAACCCCATAAGAACAACCATGACAATGAACCAGAGCTTCCAGGAACCAAACCACTACCCAAAGACTATACATGGACTGGCCCAGGGCTCCAATTGCATATGTAGCAGAGAATAGCCTTGTTGGGCACCAGTGGCAGGGAACCAACCTTGGCCCTGCCGAGATTGGACCCCTAGTGCAGGGGAATGTCTGGGGGTGGGTGGTAAAGGGGGAAGGATGGGGGAAACACACTTATGGGGTGGGGGGGATAGGAGCCTTACGGATGGGAAAGGGAATAACATTTGAAATGTAAAGAAAGAAAAATATCCAATAAAAAAGAGAGAGAGAGAGAGAGAGAGAGAGAGAGAGAGAGAGAGAGACATGTGTTCAAGAGAAATTGAGAAAGGAAGAAAACCACTTGAGACTAGAAAAAGAAAAAAAAACTTATGCAAGCAACAAAAATGTATTTATGTTGATCACTTAGGACAGTGAGTCCACTAATGTCTGCAGTTACCTTTTCTCCTTTCTGTACCCTATGGTTCTTTCACATTCTTAATAAGGAGCTACTCTCAGATGTATTCTGAAAGAGAATTATTCTAAAGTAAACATTTACATCTAATTTTGCTCATTATTGAACTTCATAAAAAATATAGTTTAGGAAACCTAAAATGTGACATTTGCTCATAATGCCTAGTGAGACACTGTTCCTAACATTTTTTCCAGGCTTGCTTTTTTCAGGTCCCACATTTTAAACATCAACAGGGTTAAAAAGGAGTTTACTGACCACTGTGTACAGTACTGTGAAGGAAGAAGTCAGGCCATCTCGCTACAGAAATTTACCACAACCCTTGAGACAACTGAGAAGAAAATGAACCTAAATTAGTGTTTGGTTCTGTCCTAGTTACTGATGTGTACCTATTTGGAACACAGTTGCAGAATAGAAAGCAGGATTGAGAATATTTGTTGTACATAAAAATGGCCCAGTGTACTGTGAAAATGAGTCTATGTATTAAGTCATGCTTTCACCTTTGCTGCATTTAATAGGAAGACGTCTTCCTTACCTATTACTTGTAATAAGATTTGTTTTGATCAAGTTAAAGTGGAAGCATCTCAAATATGAATCCACAGAAGCTTGATGCTATATAACTTCAATTGTAAACTAAAAAAATGAACAAATATAAACTAACCATCTCAAAATGATTAATGAAAATGATTAATGTTAAGTCAAAAGCTTTGTTTTTTAAATCCTCTATTGCTCAGACTCTAAAAGGAAAAAGGTGTGACATTTTCCCTTCAGTTCAAAACTCAAAAATGAAAACTAGCCCTATCACTTCAGAGTCAAATATTATGAGCTGACTATATTATACCACAAATACTCAGTCTAAAATAAGAATCAAAAATTATATTAAGATACACTGCAGAACTTATATGTGTTAGGACACGTCCGAAAATGCAATTTTATTTAAAAAAATAATGCTAACCACCCATTTTGTTACCTGTCAGGGGCTACCAAAGATGAAGTCACTGTATTTGATCTTTGGCCTGTGGATCCTTATAGGCTGCTTCCAGGTGAGTATCAATTGTCCATATCACAAGCCTTCATATTCTCTTACTAAATTTGTATCAGACATTTTAACTTTATTTATCTGTATATCCTAACATATACGAGCTGCAAATTACTGATGAAAGGCCAAACATGTGACTGAATTTCCATTTTGAAAATCTATATTAATTTAAAAAACAGAGATTATTATAAGTCATTACAAAAATGACAGATGTATCCCAGAAGGTTTACTACTACATAATATCCAGGTCAATATCAGGATGTCCAAAAGTTAATACAAAAATATTCAGCAAATTCTTTGTTGCATCAGACATAAAAATAATGTGAACTATTTTCCAAGAGATTAAGCCTAGGTAATTAACAATATAATTTTAAATGACCTTGCAGGCAGGGATCACCATTGAAAATGAAATACCTTGTATGTAATGTCTTCCATGAGTCAGTGAACTAATAAGATAGAGAGAGCAATCATAACATAGGTGTGCCTTGAAAAAATATAGTTTATAGATAATGCAAATAACAGTTAAATTGGTTATTGGGGAAAAGAAGTAATCAGGACTGAGAGGGGTCATGAGACTTGAATAGGCCATATATGCCTGACCTTTCCTACAGAGATGCGAAGAAAGAATGCGGTCAGAGTAAAAGCAGGCAGTGTGAGGATACTGAGGAGCAAGGTCTTTAAAGAAGGAATAAGGTTAATTGATGTTCATTTTCTCAGGAATGTCTCTATTCTCTCTCTGCACTTTAGTTAAGAGTGAGGAAAACAGGTTCAGTTTAGGATTTTTTTTTTTTTTTTTTTTTTTTTTTTTTTTTTTTTTTTCGGAGCTGGGGACCGAACCTAGGGCCTTGCGCCTCGATAGGCAAGCGCTCTACCGCTGAGCTAAATCCCCAACCCCCAGTTTAGGATTTTAAAATGTCATCATAATGATGCAAATAAATTTCAGAAAAGCTGAGAGAGGCTGAGAGCAGGCAAAACAGAATGGAGGAGCAGGTGCAAAGCTCTGCGATGGTGTTGGGGCGCTGGACATAGGTGTGGTCATTTTCTAAATGAAGTGTGCTAGTTAAATGAGGTGACATACAGTTGCAGAGTAAAAGAAAAAAAAGTCAAGTCCCCAAGGAAACAAGGGAGAAGTCAGTCTCTTAACTCATAAGTGACTTTACAGGCTCCTGACCTAGACAGCAAAGTTTATTCCTACCTGCTGCACCCCCTTGGTGAAGTGAGAGGGGAGCCATCTGCAGGTAAATATGGGGGGGGGTCAGGGTGCGGTAGAAAGCTGAGAGAAAGAAAGTTGGTGTCAACATGGAATGTTATAAAACACTAAAATACTGGAGAATGCTGACCAAAGAAACTAGAGAGGAAGGCACTGCAGTGCCTAAGGCCAAAGTCTGGCCATAAACTGTCTATGGGATCTTCTACCACTGCTCACAATATTGACCTTTAACTGACAAGTTTTTAGAGTTAGCTTAAACTTTAGAATTGCAGAAGGCAATGTGTCAGATGACAAACTAGGGAAAGAACTCAACAAATTAGTGAATGAATGGGGATTCTCTCCAACTTATGATCTAGAGACAAGCTGGACTTAGGATCAGCAGCACAGGAACAAGAGCACATACTGTCCCTCTACTTGACATGGCCCTTTATGTTCTAGAGTCTTCCCACCTCATTTCAAAGACTTCCCTGACATTGCAATCATACTACTTAACCTGTCAACTCTACAAACACTCCAACTTCCTAATGCATTTATTTCCTTCATTGCTTTTCTGCGGTGATTATTTTTAATATGGAACCTGAGGAAAAATCACTAAACTGGGTGTTAGCATACCAAGTGAGACACTGAGTGCTCTACAAGTGCTGGACCAAGACAAGCACTGCCTAGACATCTATGCAATATTAAATAACTGACAGCAAATGAGCACTGAATAGGAATAAGGTATGAATCTCAATATCATACAACAAATCATATGACTCTAGGATATGGACACACATATGAATGTCATTTTCTAAAGCAAAAAGAAACCAGAGTTTTATATAAGAATGCAGGTGATAGAGGATACAACCAGAGCAATTACATTATAGAAACAAATAATCTGCCTCTCTTTGGCCAATATTTGAAACATCTTGTATTGTAACTATGCAGTCCATATAGGCACATGAGACTGTTCTGGACCTCCCTGATGCTAGAATAAACTTATTTCTAAAAGTCCAAACTCTGAAACAGGTTTTGGAAGTAGATTTAAAACTCAGAACAGGGGCTGGAGAGATGGCTCAGAGGTTAAGAGCACTGTCTGCTCTTCCAGAGGCCCTGAGTTCAATTCCCAGTAACCACATGGTGGCTCACAACCACCTATAATCAGGTCTGTTGCCCTCTTCTGGCCTGTAGTTGCATACATGCAGGCAGAAAACTGAGAGATGTATACATAATAAATAAATAAATGTTTTTTTAAAAAAAACTCAGAACAATTGTAAGTTCTTAAGTGACAGAGACATTTCCCAGTATTTCTGACATCTACTTCCATTAGGGATTGATTTCACTGACCACATTTATGAAGAGCCAACTTAAGAGTTTGTTCATATTTTCATTCCATTCAATGACATCTAAGCTTTCACTGAGAACCTGTATGCTCACAACAAAAGGGGAAACACATGCTCTGAGTGTCTCTGAAGACTTTTACTTTAAAAAAAGTAACAGGTTTTACTTGCTGCAAAATAAATTACCATAAATTGGAACTGTAAGAAGCCTGTTGTCATAGCAAAGTCTACCCTTGGCATAGACATGTCCTCCTCTCAGGTGACTCAGCAGGCAGGAGAGGAGCCTGAAAGGCAGCTCCATCCTCATCCCAAGGGTAGTTTCATCCCATACTTCAGAAGATTCCATCCTGTATCACAGCACAATACTGTAATGTACACTCACGTGAACAGACAAAAGTAAAATGAGATGCCCCCTTGAGTGGCCCCAATTTTGCTTATTAAAATTGTACTGACATGAAGTAACAAGCTTCTGTGTTAGTGTAGATTTTTATATTCTCTTTTTTTCATATTTGAAATCTTTAATTCCTGCATTTCTTTATACACATAGTAATAGTAATTGTCAAGGATGATACAGAAATGTTTAGGAAAGCATTACATATATAGATTTATGTAATATCCCTATATAACATATTAAATATATACATAATACATTTTTATTTATATATAATATAAAATATATCAAGTATACATAAATAAGTATATATAAACATATATTTATATGTATATATTTAAAATATATTCATACTATGTATTTATACATTTTTTAATCTTTTGTTTTACAAGGCATCAATCATATTTTATTGCCCCCATTGTATAAACAAAGAGTAATATAAAATATGTGGCAAATATATGTTCCTTTTCTTTTCTTTCCTTTTCTTTTTTTCCTTTTTTTTCCCCATCTTTTTTTTTTATTCACTTGAGTATTTCTTATTTACATTTCCAATGTTATTCCCTTTCCCGGTTTCCGGGTCAACATCCCCCTAGATTTTTATATTCTAAGTGGGTGGATTTTCCCTGATCTCAAACGAGTCTGCTCCAACCCAGGTCCATGATCACCTTACACACACTGGACTAGTTTACTCAGTATCATTCTTTTTCAGTTCTATTGAATCCCAACCAGTTTCCCTTACAAGTTTAATTTTTGATTTTAAAATAAATATAATATGAAAATTTAAGAAACACGGGTGGAACTAGAAAATGTAGGAAGCACTGTAATCAGAAAGCAAATACCATGTACTCTCCTTCACTTCATAGACTGTAAGGACAGTGAGTGTATCCAGGTCGGGGTAAAGACCTAGAGAGTACAATGGACCCGTGATCAGCATGGCTGCTTTTGGCAGTCATGAGCCTGAGGCTATCTGATCTCAGATAACCAAATGCCATCTGCATGTGGAACCTTTATTGTATGTCGAAACACTTCCTGTAACTTGAAATCTCTAACTTCTTCTGTTTCAAGTGATACAGAATTTTTTAAAAAGACATGGCTGAAAACTCAGGCTGGCACATATATTTGGAGATGAGGACTTTTAGAAGCCATCTAAAATTATACCTTGCCCAAAATGTGTATATGCTAACAATTCTCTGTGAAATACCTAATTGAAATTTCTTTATTTTCTTTGTCACACAGTCAGGGGAGGGTAAGAGAGGCCCGAGAAGACAACATAATCCTAGAAAACAAGATCCTTCCACTCTTCGTCATTATCTCTGTCTTCAGTCTGATCCCAATGGTGTGCAAATGGAAGAAACAACCAGTATACCCTTAACTATTCAACCACCTAACAGAATTGTTGATCTTCCTGGAATTGTCTCTATATCATCAGTTGATCAACTAGGTACCATTGAATATCATTGTCAGCTAATTGCTCCAGACCCTAGACGTCTAAGCCATCCTCCTACTCAACTTTATTCCACAGAACAAGCAAATACAAAAACAGATGCCAAAATCTCCAACACTACTGCGAATACCCAAAATTCCACTGATATTTTTGAAGGTGGTGGCAAATAACAAATTCCTTTTGGCAGTTAGAATAGCATAAATCAAAACACTGTGTAGTTTTGGGAGAAATAATCTTTAAAGGCTTGAGAAACAACCTTTACCCACGCATTATAGAAAATGACAATAAAGAGCTGAGCAGCATTACACAGCATCTCCTGTTGTCCTCATTGTAACGACGCACCACCTACTGTGTTATTTATATAATTGTAATCCTTCCAGAACCCTTGTTCCAGAAGGCACAGTGGTCATTATGGGAAATACAACTGTAATGTACAATCACGAGAACAGACAAAAATTAGGATGCCCCCTTTAGTGTCACCCATGAAATAATTACTAATACAGACCATGATGTATATATTAAAAGTATTTCTCCACACAGCATGATCCTAGAAATTATAGAGTAGAATAGTATCATTACATTTGATCCAATGAGTGTTTTACATCAATGGATTCAAACAATTTTGCATGAAAAAAACTTAAAAATATATGACATGTGTATGCAGCATTTTCTATTCAGACATTATACCTTAGCTTTGCACTGTGGTAGTATCGTAGCCAATGAGGGTTATCTGAGGGGTGATTATTGCTAACTGAAAATTTTTCCCAGACATGATACCTTTAATAATCTATTGCACCTACTTTACACAGCATTCAAAACATCGGTGAGCTATCACAAATTCAAAGTGTGCTTAATGTGTGTAAGAAACAATAAAAGTTAAAAGAAAATTATACATCATTTTAGATGAAGTACTTAAATATGTATAACTCATAGAGTCAACAAATATCACTCTAGAAATAGATCCTGAAAGTTACCAAGGGACTACTGTGCTTACAACCAAACATTCACATATACTTTCAATTTTAAGAAGAAGCATATTCCAAGAAAATCAAAATAAGATGGGACATATATTGGAATATACTTGACTTTTGTTATGCCGTGTTCGTATTCTCCTTCTGAACATTATTCACATTTCTGAAGGGAAAGTTGAATTACCTAAATCACAACTCATAAAACTCTAAAACCTATGGGTAAGTAAATGAACCCGAAGGACTCTGAGAACTCTGAAAACTCTAAGGACTTGCCATAAGCCACTAACCTGCTTCCTAGCCCTTGGAAACACAAACTCTTGTCCTTCTCTCTTAGACTCTTCTATTAGATACCCTCCTCTTTTTATTTCCCTCCTCTCCTACTAAGTACCCAAGGAAGCAGCACTACAAGGGACCCTCTAACAGTGTGGAAGCAACTTCTACTCCTCCTACGATGATTACCAACACAATGGCTCCTGCTGCTTCCATCTGCAAATTTATAGATGCCAACACCATCACTCTTCCTAGCACCTCCAGCCTGATACTTCCACAAATGCTGTGGCAGCTGAGACCATCTCAACAACCAAAGATGACACTATTCCAACTGAGGCAGGAGGTAATAAACCCATATGCTTTAGATAACATCACTCCAACTTCTATAGACAGTACTCCAATGGCTACAATTAACAATACTCCAACAGCTACACAGATTACCTCACACAATACTTATAGTAAACAGCATGCAACAGGTAGAGATGTCATCATTCTTGCAGTGGGTGACAGCACAACAGACAACTAGGATTCACAATGATCTAAGATAGTCAGTACAAGAAGACCATCAAGTACAGGTCAGACCTACAGGAAGACAAGGCAAATCATACTTTTAAAGAATTCTATGATCTGTTCTAAAACAAAATGATATACCTTCTTCTCACCACCTCATGGTACTTTCTCCAAAATTGACCATATAATAGGTCATAAAACAGGTCTCAGCAGATCCAGAAAGATAGAAATAATCCCATGCATCCTATCAGACCACCACGGCGAAAGCTGGTCTTCAATAACAATAAGGGAAGAACGCCCACACATATGTGGAAACTCAACAATGCTCTACTCAACGAAAACCTGGTCAAGGACGAAATAAAGAAAGAAATTAAAGACTTCTTAGAATTTAATGAAAATGAAGGTACAACATACCCAAACTTATGGGACACAATGAAAGCTGTGCTTAAGAGGAAAACTCATAACTCTGAGTGCCTGCAGAAAGAAACAGGAGAGAGCATATATCAGCAGCTTGACAGCACACCTAAAAGCTCTAGAACAAAAAGAAGCAAATACACCCAGGAGGAGTAGAAGGCAGGAAATAATCAAACTCAGAGCTGAAATCAGCCAAGTAGAAACAAAAATGACCATACAAAGAATCATCAGAACCAAAAGTTGGTTCTTTGAGAAAATCAACAAGATAGATAAACCCTTAGCCAGACTAACGAGAGGACACAGAAAGTGTGTCCAAATTAACAAAATCAGAAATGAAAAGGGAGACATAACTACAGAATCAGAGGAAGTCCAAAAAA
Organism: Rattus rattus; assembly: GCF_011064425.1. Taxonomy (NCBI): domain Eukaryota; kingdom Metazoa; phylum Chordata; class Mammalia; order Rodentia; family Muridae; genus Rattus; species Rattus rattus. The sequence goes on along the minus strand of NC_046172.1, from coordinate 122,771,708 downwards.
TCATCAGATCCTACTACAAAAGCATATATTCAACAATGACCAAAATGCGAATGCTTCACTCCTTCTTTAAAGGGGGAACAAAAACACCCTTGGGAGGGAAAAGGAAGGCAAAGTTTAGAACAGAGGCAGAAGGAACACCCATTCACAGACTGCCCCACCATTCATAATAGTCCCAAATAATATAAAATACCTTGGTGTAACTTTAACAAAGTAAGTGAAAGAACCGTATGATAAGAACTTCAAGCCACTGAAGAAGATCTCAGAAGATGGAAAGATCTCCCATGCTCTTGGATGGGCAGGATTAATATAATAAAAATGGCCATTTTACCAAAAGTGATCTACAGATTCAATGCAATCCCCATCAAAATACCAATCCAATTCTTCAAAGAGTTAGACAGAACAATTTGCAAATTCATCTGGAATAACAAAAAACCCAGGATAGCTAAAACTATCCTCAACAATAAAAGGACTTCAGGGGGAATCGCTATCCCTGAACTCAAGCAGTATTACAGAGCAATAGTGATAAAAACTGCATGGTATTGGTACAGAGACAGACAAATAGACCAATGGAACAGAATTGAAGACCCAGAAATGAACCCACACACCTATGGTCACTTGATTTTGACAAAGGAGACAAAACCTTCCAATGGAAAAAAGAGCATTTTCAGCAAATGGTGCTGGTTCATCTGGAGGTCAGCATGTAGAAAAATGCAGATTGATCCATGCTTATCACCCTGTACAAAGCTTAAGTCCAAGTAGATCAAGGACCTACACATCAAACCAGATACACTCAAACTAATAGAAGAAAAAGTGGGGAAGCATCTCGAAAACATGGGCACTGGAAAAAATTTCCTGAACAAAACACCAATGGCTTATGCTCTAAGATCAAGAATCGACAAATGGGATCTCATAAAACTGCAAAGCTTCTGTAAGGCAAAGGACACTGTTGTTAGGACAAAACGGCAACCAACAGATTGGAAAAGATCTTTACCAATACTACAACAGATAGAGGCCTTATATCCAAAATATACAAAGAACTCAAGAAGTTAGACCGCAGGTAGACAAATAACCCTATTAAAAAATAGGGTTGAGTGCTAAACAAAGAATTCACACCTGAGGAATGCCGAATGACTGAGAAACACCTAAAGAAATGTTCAACATCTTTAGTGATAAGAGAAATGCAAATCAAAACAACCCTGAGATTTCACCTCACACCAGTGGGAATGGCTAAGATCAAAACTCAGGTGACAGCAGATGCTGGCGAGGATGTGGAGAAAGAGGAACACTCCTCCATTGTTGGTGGGATTGCAGACTGGTACAACCATTGTGGAAATCAATCTGGAGGTTCCTCAGAAAATTGGACATTGAACTACCTGAGGATCCAGCTATACCTCTCTTGGGCATATACCCAAAAGATGCCCCAACATATAACAAAGACACGTGCTCCACTATGTTCACCGCAGCCTTATTTATAATAGCCAGAAGCTGGAAAGAACCCAGATGCCCTTCAACAGAGGAATGGATACAGAAAATGTGGTAGATCTATCTACACAATGGAATATTACTCAGCTTTCAGAAACAATGACTTTATGAAATTCATAGGCAAATGGATGGAACTGGAAAATATCATCCTGAGTGAGGAAACCCAAACACAGAAAAACTCACATGGTATGCACTCTTTGATAAGTGGATAGTAGCCCAAATGCTTGAATTACCCTAAATGCACAGAACACATGAAACTCAAGAAGGATGACCAAAATGCAAATGCTTCATTCCTTCTTTAAAAGGGGAAGAAGAATACCCTTGGCAGGGAATAGGAAGGCAAAGTTTACAACAGAGGCAGAAGGAACACCCATTCACAACCTGCCCCACATGTGGCCTATACATATACAGCCACCAAACTAGATAAGATTGATGAAGCAAAGAAGTACAGGCTGACAGGAACCCAATGTAGATCTATCCTGAGAGACACAGACAGAATACAGCAAATACATAGGCGAATACCAGCAGCAAACCATCGAACTGAGAACGGGACCCTCATTGAAGGATTCAGAGAAAGGACTGAAAGAGCTTGACGGGACTCGAAACCCCATATGAACAACAATGTCAACCAACCAGAGCTTCCAGGGACTAAGCCACTACCCAAAGACGATACATGGACTGAGCCTGGGCTCCAACCTCATAGGTAGCAATGAATATCCTAGTAAGAGCACCAGTGGAAGGGGAAGCCTTTGGTCCTGCCAAGACTGAACTCCCAGTGAATGGGATTGTTGGGGGGAGGGTGGTAATCGGGGGAGGATGGGGAGAGGAACACCCATACAGAAGGGGAGGAGGAAGGGTTAGGGGATGTTGGCCTGGAAACCGGGAAAGGGAATAACAATCGAAATGTAAATAAGAAATACTCAAGTTAATAAAGATTAAAAAAAAATTCTCTGAAGCCAAATCCAAGAAAGCATCAAGATGATCATTCGCCATGATTAAGCCTTCATCCAAGAAATGTAAGGATGGTACAGTATATGGACCATCAATGAAATCCACAATATAAACTACCTGAACATAGTACAAGCAAACCAGTAGCCAACATCAAATGAAATGGAGAGAAACTTGATGGGATCTCACTAAAATCAAGTAATAGACAAGGCTGCCCACTCTCTTCCTACCTATTCAATAGAGTAGTTTGTCGCGCCCACCTCGGCCGGCAAGGAAGACGCAACATGGTCGGATTCTTCTCAACAGCCTTTATTGCAGGACCACCTGTTTGCTGATACGGGGACCTCGAGCGGCAAAAGCGGTCGCCTTATATACACAGCAGGCTGAGGCTATGCTAATTGTCCTTCAGGGATTGGCAGAGCATGAATCCCTCATTAGCATATTAACCTAGGATAACGAAAACTACCCTCAACAGTAAAAGAACTTCTGGAGGAATCACAATCCCCTACCTCAAGCTGTACTACAGAGCAATTGTGACCAAAAACAACAACAACAACAACAAACAAACTGTATGGTATTGGTACAAAGAAAACCAGGTAGATCAATGGAATACAATTGAAGACCCAGAAATGAAGTCTCACAACTATGGTCACTTGATCATTGACAAAGGTGCTAACACTGTTCAATGAGAAAAAAAGACAGCATTTTCACAACAAATGGAGCTGTGTCAACTGGAGGTCAATTTGTAGAAGAATGCAAATTAACCCATTCTTATCTCCTTGTACAAAACTTAAGTCCAAGTGGGTCAATGACCTCCACATAAAATCAGACACACTCAAATTAATAAAAGAGAAAGTGCCAAAGAGCCTCCAGCACATAGGCACAAGGGACAATTTCGTGAGAGAACACCAATGGCTCATGCTCTAAGATTAAGAACAAACAAATGGGACCTCATGAATTCTCAAAGCTCTGTAAGGGAAAGGACACTGTCAATAGAACAAAACAGCAATCAACATTATTAGGAAAAGATCTTCACACCTGATAGAGGGCTAATAACTAACACATACAAAGAACTCAAAAGTTAGAATCCAGTGAACCAATAACCCTATACAAAAGAGGGGTACAGAGCTAAAGAAAGAATCTCAACTGAGGAATACTGAATGGCCTAGAAGCACCTAAAGAAATGTTCAACAACCTTAGTCATCAGAGAATGCAAATCAAAACAACCCTGAGATTCTACCTCACAACAGCCAGAATGGCTAAGATCAAATGTAAGGTGACAGTTGATGCTGATGTGGATGTGGTAAGAGAGGAACAATCCTCCATTATTTGGTGTGAATGCACCCTGGAAATAAGTCTGGAGGTAACTCAGAAAATTTGAACTAGTACTACCTGAGGACCCAGCTATACCACTCCCAAAAGACGCTAGAACATGTAACAAGGACACATTTCCACTATGTCCTAGCAACCTTATTTATCATGGGACAGTAAACTACACAAAGCTTTGCTTTGTGCACCCTGCCAATTGACCCTGTTCATTCTGCTGCACACATGCTAAGGAATGGGCAAGATCATGTTGGCTTATCCTGCTGGGTGTCACACATAAGAAGGGTCTCCAGGAATCAATACAGCTCTTTTGCACTCGAGGTTTCTGGAGTCTGCAGCTATTCAATACGGCCTCCAGGTTCCAATCACTGTTTTGGGAGTTGGAGAGAAGGCCTGGGATCTTCTGGGAATTTTCTGTCCTCTGCAAGCCTCTTGGTTGGCTCCTGGATTCTAAGCCGACATAGAGAAATCTTAACATAAGTCTCCATGTTCTTTCTGATGCTTCTTCTAATAGCTTTAAAAAAAATCTGCTGTTGCTCAAACTCCCCAAAGACAAATTTGTAGCAATTTTGCCTCATCAGGTCAAAACTCAAAAATAAGTATCCTTATCATTTGAGAGTTAAAAGCTATGAATTGACAATATCATGCCACTAATACTTAGTTCAATATAAAAATCAGAAAATTCTTTTAAGATGCACTGCACTATGTATACACCATGTTTTAGGACATCTGACAAATAATGCCATTTCATTTTTATAAATAATGCTAACCAGCCATTGTGCCACCAAAGGATGAAGGCACTGTATTAAGTCTCTGGCCCCTAGGACCTTAAATGATGCTTCCTGATGAGAATCAATTTTCCATGCCACAATCATATATGTTCTCTTCTTAAGTTTTTCATCATATATTTTAACATTATTTATCTGTCTCTCCTAATATATACAAGCTGCAAATTACTAATGAAATGCCAATCAAGTATGTAGCTATCAATGTGAAAAATCTGTTTTAATTTAATAGTCACAGAGATTGTTATAAATCATTAAGAAAATTACACATATACACATAATGTATAGTACTGCATAATATTCAGAATAATATTTGGATATCCAAAGAGAAACAGAGATATGATCAGCTCATTACTAAGTTGCATCAAAAATAAGAATAACATGAACTATTTGTCCCACATTGTATTCCTAGGAAATTAAAAATAAAATACTAAAAGAACTTCCATGCAGTCATCAACATTTAGAATGGGATACCTTCTATCTAATCTCTGTCAGGACTCAATGAAATAATAAGATTGAGATAGCAATAGTAACATAGATGCATCTTGAAATAATATAGTTCATCAACAATATAAATAAAAGATATAGGGGATTTAGGAGAAAAGAGACAAATAGGACTGAGAGGGGCCACAAGGCATGAACAAGGCATATACACCTGAGCTTTACTACAGAGACGCAAAGAAAAAGAAAGAATGAGGTCAGAGTAAAAGCAGGCACTAAGAAGATCCAGGGAGAAGGGCTTTAAAATAGGTCTGATGCCAACTGATGCTCATTGTCCAAGGAATATCTTTAATCCCTGCACACTTTAGTTAAGAAAGGAGCAAAAGTAGAATGCTTACTTCAGGGTTTGAAAATGTCATTATAATGATACAAATGAAAGATGTAAGACACTCAAAGCAGACAAAACAGAATTGAGGAGCAGGTGCAAAGCTCTGGGATGGTGTTGGAAGCCTGGACATAGGGGTTGACATTTTCTAAATGAAGTGTGATAGTTAAATGAGATGACATATAGCTACAGATTAAAAGAAACAAAAAGTCAAGCACCTAAGGAACAATGTACAAGTCAATCTCTTAACTCCTAAGTGACTTTACAGACTTCAAGGCCTAGAAAAGGGAATTCATTCCTACCTGCTGCCACCTCTTTGTGAACTAAGACAAGAGCCAACTGCACATACATATGGGGGCTTGGAATGAGGTAAAAGCTGAGGGCAAGAAAGTTGTTGACCACTTGGAATGTCACAAACGTCTATGAAATTGAAGAGTACTGACCAAAGAAACTAGAGAGAAATGCAAGCCTGTGTCTAAGGACAAAAGTCTGACCATAAACTGTCTATGGGATCTTCTACCACAGCTCACAAAACTAACCATTAAGTGACAGGTTTTTAGGATTAACCTAAACATTGGAATTGCTAAAGGGAAAGTGTCAGATGACAAATTAGAGAAAGAACTCATCGAATGAAAGAATGAATGAATGAATGAATGAATGAATGAATGGGTATTGTCTCCAAGATATCACCTCAAGATCAACTTGATTTAGGATCAGCAGCAGAGGAACAAAAGCACATATTGTCCCTCTATTTAAAAAAGCCCTTTGTGTTCTAGATTCTTCCCACCTCATTTCAAAGATGTCCCTGCCTCTGAAGCAACTCTTAACCTTTCATCTCTCAGAAGACTCCACCTTCCTAATGCATTTGTTTCCTACATCACTTTCCAGCTGTCATTATTTTTAATGTTGAAGCTTAGGAAAAATCACTAAACTGGGTGTTAGCCCAGAAAGTGGGAGATTGAGTGTTCACCAAGGGCAGAACTGTCAGGGACCAGACTGCCAGACTAAGCAAAGCCAGTGCCCTGCCCTAAGCAGATTCCTGAGAAGGGCTTGACCTTTTCAAAGAAAGAACGTGTCCCCAGAATGCTGTTGCCTCTTTGTCTAAGCAGGATATCTTGAAGTTTAATGATTCACCTTATGTCCTTGGGGACTTCCCAGTACTCCCCCGCCCTAAGCTTCAGTTCCTGCTTCAATTCCTGCTTCAGAGCTTTAAATGCTGTACATTACTTTCAATAAACAGACCTTGACAAGGACACTGCTTGGTCTCACTCCTCTTTCTCGCCCATTCTCCCGCAGGTATGGGTCCCCCTCGACCCCCACGAATAACTGAGTCCCTGCTGGCGGGGGCACAGAACCAAGACAATCACTGTACACAACTAAATAATCCAAGCAAATGAACACTGAGTAGGACTCACATGAATCTCCATATCACACAAATAGTCTTATGATACCAGGATATGGAAACATGTATGGATATCACTGTCCAAAGGAAAAAAAAAGTTTTATTTATGAACAGAGGTCCTATGTGATACAACCACAGTGTTTACTACAGAAACAATTATTCAGCTGCTCTTTGACCTATATTTGAAACATCTGCTATTGTACCTTATCTAAACTTCCCCACTGCTGGGCTAAATTAATTCTCAAAAACCGAACTCTGTAACTGGTTTTGAAACTTACTACTGTTAAATCAACTAATTCTAAGCTCTTGAGTGACAGGGATATTTCCCAATATGTATAGCCATGACTTCCACTTGGAATTGATTTCAGTGACCATGTCTACTAAAACCCAACTTCCAATTTTGTTTATAATATCTTCTTTCCATTCCTTGTCATCTAAGAATTCACTGAGAACCTCTATGCTCAAAACAAAAGGGAAAGCATTTTCTCTGAGTGGCTTTGAAAATTTTACTTAAAAACATGTAACAGGAACTCAGCCTGTATGAGTGTTTCTGTGTGGTATGTTCTGAGCGACTCTTCAGGGTGCTGTGAGTGGAACTCAGGCAAGCTCAGAACTCCAGACAAGTTAAGTGCAAGGTCATGTCCACAAGCAGGAGGAGCAAGCTGCTTTGCAAAGGATACATGAGTAATGGGTCCTCCCAGTGGATGGATGGAATGAAGAATTTCCTTCCTTTTTCTTAAGAGAATTTTTTCAGAGCCTGGCACACATGTGGCCCATACATATACAGCCACCAAACTAGGTAAGATGGATGAAGCAAAGACATGCAGGGTGACAGGAACTGGATGTAGATCTCTCCTGAGAGACACAGCAGGAATACAGCAAATACAGAGGTGAATACCAGCAGCAAACCACTGAACTGACAACGGGACCCCCGTTGAAGGAATCAGAGAAAGAACTGGAAGAGCTTGAAGGGGCTCGAGACCCCATATGAACAACAATGTCAACCAACCAGAGCTTCCAGGGACGAAGCCACTACCTAAAGACTATAGGACTGACCCTGAGCTCCAGCCTCATAGGTAGCAATGAGTAGCCTAGTAAGGGCACCAGTGGAAGGGGAAGCCCTTGGTCCTGCCAAGACTGAACCCCCAGTGAACAGGACTATTGGAGAAGGACGGTAATGCTTCGAGGATGGGGACGAAAACACCCATATAAAAGGTGAGGGGGAGGGGTTAGCAGGATTTTGGCTTGGAAACAGGGAAAGGGAATAATATTTGAAATGTAAATAAGAAACACTCAATTTAATAAAGATGGGAAAAAACAGAATTTATATCTTTCTGTTTAGAGCAACATCTCCTGTGCTCAGGCTTTCCTAATATCATATAGTCAAGATTTATTTGAACACCTAATCCTGCCTCTGCTGTCAGAAGATTGTCGTGCAATTCCTCTCAAGCTGGGCTCTGTCTGGGCAGTAAGGAGAAAAAGATGTGAACGCGAATTGTTCTACCTCCCTATATTAGGAATGACAGAAGAACAAATTAAGAGGGACCTGTATAAGAATTGATTTCACGGACCAACTTTCAAGCAGGTATCATCACAGCCCAGAAAAGGATGAGGAAGAAGGAAGGTGAAGCCTTTCTGCTTTGGTAGTTGTTGGCATTAACCATGAGTAGGCAAGTAATCAATTTTAGAAAATAAGTAAACTTCCATGCTGGCCATCTTGGGGCATTTTACAGATCAGGCCAATGACGAACCTGAAAGAGGAACTGAACTGTTATCTATAAACCAAATTTCTGTATTTTCCCTAGTTTAAAAATAGATCTAGACAAACGGGTATGGCTGTGCATAACAGAAAAATTATTATTACTCATTAAAAATACAAAATGTAAGGAGAAAATTATAATATTTGGTGTGCTCTACTACATACTTTAGTCCCTGAAAAATATCTGAATGTACAGTGTGTTTTGAATTTTAAAAATAACATTTGAGAGTAAGATTAAATCATTTCCTTCTTTTCCTTTCTTCCTGGTGTTAAGTCTGAAACCCTGGGAAAAATGGCTGGGGTGGGGGGGGTCCCTCTTGATCAAAACAAAGCAAACCTGGCCTTCTGATTCTCTCATTAGAACTTCCTCCCTAAACTGTCACAGCATATTGCTGGCATACCTCATCCTCTAGACCAAGAGTAGGGATGCCATTCTCTCACTAACATTTCCATATGTAATCCAACCAGTTGGTAACTGGTCTTTTTCATTTATACTTATTATTCACACCTCTTTGTCTGGCTCTTGCTTCTCCCCTCCTTCCTCTCTCCACAAGTTTCAAGGTTATGTCTGTTCTTGGCTCTCCCAGAAACCCAAAGATCAATCTATGTTTGCTCTTTTGTGTATAATAAAGTGTCTAATCCACCATGAAAAAAAACATGTAACAATTTTGTGTTGCTGCAAAATAAATGACCAAAAATTGGGACTATAAGACTCCTCTTTGTTCTAGCAGAGTCTACACTTGGCATAGACATGTTCTTTCTGAAATAAGTCAGGAGGCAGAAGAGGAAATTGGAAGGCAGTTTTATCATCATCCAAAGGCCATCATTTCATACTTCATTAAATTTGATCCTGTATCAATATTGAGTGGCCCCAATTCTGTTTATTAAAATTTCATTGACATGAAACAAAAAGCTTCTGTGTGGGATCCAGATTGGGTGGATTTACCTTGACCTCATACGAGTCTCCCACAACCCAGATCCGAAATCCTCTCATCCACACTGGACGATTTGTGCTCAGTATCAGTCCTGTCTATTCCTCTTTGACTCCCAACATTGTCCATTTAGTTAATTGTTTATCTTAAAAGTAATATAATATGAAAATTTTAGAAATATATGTAGAACTTGAAAATGTAGTAAGCACAGTAACCCATGCCCAGAATAAAAATATCATATATTCTCCTTCACTTTCTAGAATGCAACATCACTGAGTGGATCAATGTCAGGGGAAATATGGGTAAAGATGACGACAGTAGAAACGGCCATTGGAAGATTCCCGGCAGGTTTGCAGGTCAGGAGACAGAAGCTACTCTTGTCTAATACAGCCTAACTGCCATCTGCTTCTCTCCAGTACAAAGAACCTTTCCTATAAGTCAATAGACCTTATTCTGCAACATGAACTCTCTAACTGTTTATGCTTCCAGTGTTAGAGAAATTTTTAAAAGAACATACCTGAAAACTAAGGTCAGAACATGTCTTGGGAGAACAGGACATTTAGAAGACATATAAAATTACATTGTGCTTAGAAAGTGCATATGCTAACAGCTCTCTGTGAAATAGCTAATTTGAAATTGTGTATTTTCTTTCCCCCACAGTTTAGTGAGTATCACAGGTGCCATGAGGACAACATGATCCTAAAGGACCTCTAGATCCTCCTCATCATCTTCATCATCATCCTCAGCCTGGTCTGTCGGCTACAGAGTTTGGTCAATCACTCACTCTATCTTTTATATTAATTCCTCCAGGTGACAGACTTCCAAGAAATCTTCCTACTCAACCACTTCATATGATAAAAAGCCAATGTAATGCATGCTGCCAATATCTCTTTCACTACTGCTGCAGCCCCACATTCAGATACATGTGAAGGGGTAGCAAATCAAATTTTCATGTTAGCAGTCAGAATAACATAAACCAAACCTCTATCGAATTTTGTGAGAAAAAAAATCTTTAAAGGCTTGAGAAACAACCTTTACAAGAGCATTATGTAAAATGACAATAAAGAGTAGGGAAGCATTATACAGCATCTACTGCTGTCATCATTCTGACGATGCACTCCCTACTGTGTTATTTGTATAAAGGTAATTTTTCCAGAACCCTTGTTCCAGAAGACACAGTGATCAATTAGGGGAAATACAACTGTAATATACAATCATGAAAAGAGAGGAAAAGACAATAAGATATCCCCTGGAGTGTCAAACATCAAATAATTACTGATCACAGATGTTAGTATTTCAATACAGGAATTCCTGAAAATGAACAAATAGGATATAACATAAAATTGGACAAAACAAGTATTATACATTCAGGGACTCAAGCAAGTTTGCATGAAAAAGACTTAAGGAAGTATATTACATATGTACATCACATGTTTATTCTATCATGATACCGTTATCATCTATAGCAGCTACAGTACACAGCATTCATATTATTGTGTGAAGTATCACCAATCCTAACCTTGTTTAATGAGTGTAAGAACGTACACAAGTTAAAGGAAATTCTACATGGTTTGAATGGAACCCTTGAATATCTAAAATTCTTGGCATGCACAAAAGCCCTAGGAAGAGGCCCCCAAAATTACCAAGGGACTGTTGGACTCAGAACCAAACTTTCATATAAACGTGCCTTTCTAAAGAAGCAATGAGGTCAAAATGAGATGGGGCATATATTGGAATTTAATTTACTTTTATTTTGATCTCTTTGTATTCTCTCTGATGACTATGCTCATTTCTGAAGAGAGAATTAAACTATCTAAATCCACACCTCATAAAATTCTAAAACCTATGGGGAAGCAAATGAACCTGAAAGAGTATGGGAACTACGAACACTTTAACTACTCGGTTGATGCCACTACCTGCTTCCTGTTCTCTTGGAGACAGGAACCCTTGTCCTTTACTCTTGGGCTCTTCTTCAAGATACCCTGCAGCCCTCCTCTTTATCTTCCTCTCCTACTAACCACCCAAGGAACCAGCACTGCAAGCCACCCTATGACAATGTGGAAGCCAATTCTGATGCTCCTACTATGGTTGCCTTCACAACCGTTTCTGCTGCTTCTGTCAATTAATGTATAGATGCGAACACAATCACATCTCCTAGCAACCTCAAGCCTGATACTTCCACAAATGGTGTGGCAGCTGAAACTGTCTCAACTACCAAACATGACACTGCTCCAACTTAAGCAGGAGGCAATAACCCATATGCTTTAGATAATACCTCTCCAACTTCTACAGACAGTATTCCAACTAATAAAGTAACAATACTCCAATCGCTACACTAGTTACCTCCAACAATGCTACATGAGACAAAATGCAACAGGAGAGATTTCATCACTCTTACTGTGGGTGGCAGCACTGCAGACAACTAGGATTCACAGCACTCTAAGGTCAGTATACCAACCTACAAGAAGACAGTGCAAACCGTTGATTAAAAAAAAATGCTAACGTATTTCCTAATTAGATTTACGGATGCATACTCACTGTCTGTGTGAGATATATGTGTGCATGTGTGCTTGTGTGACTTCAGATTCCTTTGCACAATCAATAGAAGTGAGGTGCACTTCTTATCCTTTCTTTTTTGTATCTGATTTTTTCAATTACATTTCAAATGTTATTCCATTTCCCAGTTTCCCATCCATAAGCGCCCATCCCATCCTCTCTCCCCCTTCTTTTATGAGGGTGTTTCCCCTCCCCAACAACACCCCTTCCTGTCTTCCCACCCTGACTTTCCCCTATATTAAGGGGGGGGGTGTTGTTCATCCATGGCAGGACCAATGGCTTCTCCCATTGGTGCCGACCAAGGCCATCATCTGTTATACATACAGCTGCAGCCATGGGTCTATCCGTGTGTATCTTTGGATGGTGGTTGAGTCCCTGGGAGCTCTGGTTGGTTGGTTTGTTGTTCTTATGGTCTTACAAGCCCCTTCAGCTCCTGCAATCCTTTCTCTAACTCCTCCAATAGGGTCCCTGTTATCAGTTCAATGGCTGGCTGCTAGCATTACCCTCTGTATCTGTCATGCACTGGCTGAGCCTCTCAGCAGACAGCTTTATCAGGCTCCTATCAGCATGCACTTCTTGGTTTCATCAATATTGTCTAGGTTTGGTGGCACTACACATATGGGCTGGATCCCCAGGTGCAGCAGCCTCTGAATGGCCATTCCTTCAGTCTCAGTTCAAATTTTATCTCCATATCTCCTCCTCTGAATATTTTTGTTTCCCCTGTTAAGAAAGACTGAAACATCTGCACGTTGTTCATCCTTCTTCTTGAACTTTATGTGGTTTGTCCCTTTAAATTTAACAAATTCTAGTCTTGAAAAATCATGGACCTTTTTCTTTATTAACTTGTTATATAAATACTTGTATGTTTATGCATAATTAATAAATATAAAAACATAGTATTTGTTTTTATATAGCAATGATAATGTGTGTAAATTTTAAAGAAAATAATCATTTGTTGTTTTAAGATCCATCCACAGTTCATTCCAGGACCTGCCAACAATACCTAATGAAATAGATATCAAGTATCTTCAAGAGCCGTGCTTATTGACCATAGCATATACGTATCCTCCTGAAGGCATTTGAATTTCTTCCTAGACCAAGCTTAAAGATAAATTTTATTTTTGACAGTTATGATCACTTCACTTTCACATTTCCCTACACTCTTGCCAAAGCTTACCAAATGCCATTCTTTGATCTCTGTAAAAGTCATAGCCTCATATCGTATTAACTCTCATGACAGCTATTCCAAAACATATAAACACAACGTGCTCAGTGTGAGTAGTGTACCTTGTATGTGTATGATCGCAGGGATGACTGATTTAGATTGATTGTCCAATTGGGAGGCTCTTCTATGACCAAAACAATTTGTCCACTTTCACCACCCCTTCGATGTCTGCATTTCTTTGTCTCACATTGAGTCTTCATGGACTTTCCCTCTTCCATGTTAAGATGACTACTGACGTCATCCTTTCCCAGGTCCTGCTTAGATGGCCGTGTTGATGACTTCATGAGTATAGCTTCTCTGATGTTTATAAGAAACCCAGTGTCAGAGAAAGCATCCTGCTCCTCTGGCACTAACAATCTCTCCACTCCTTCTTCAAGGATCTGTGGATCTAAGGTGTAGATCTGTGCTGTTTAGGTTTCAGATGTCACTGGGCAACACACGGGATCTGGTTTTCTGCATTGTGCTTATACTGGTTTGCTATAATGTTCTCCCTCAGTTGAAAAAAGGAAATATTTTAATGAGTCGTGAGAACTTGTAGTGACCTGTGTAGACAAATATATATTAAGCACGGAGTTGGAGATTACTGCGGTTTGTTATAGTGGTGGTTATAGGATCTCCTCAAAAATCTTGACTTCTGGAGCTTTGGGTAGTGACAGAAATCCAGTACCAGAAATGACTGCCTCTTGTAGAATGGGCCTTCAGCCCAACTTAGCTCTGGGTTACCAAGGTAGAGTCACAATGCCAAAGTGACCATTGATGTGGTTCATGGGCATCATAGCTGAGTAAGAGTGTTGGTTGCTCTCCTCTCTTAGAATCCTACATTCTACTCTGTGCAATCATGAAAGCTAGTCCTAGGGAAGAACTCTCGTGTCAGATCATTTTCAAATGCTGACACAGAATAAGTGCTGTGAGCACAGCTGAGCTGCTATGCAGAGGACAATGACAAGAAGAAAGTCTTTATCTAAATACTTAAAACTTCCAAAATGCTAGTAATACTTACAACCTTAGGAACCATGAAAACAGACTCTATACATGTGAAGGACGAGTTATATAAAGAATTATGATAATATTAGTTACCATGAAGAAGTAAAAATTTAGACTTGCTCTAAGGGACACCATAACCTAAAAAAGTTACATTTTTAAAATCATGAGAGGAAAATGTTAATTTTGTACAGACTACAAATTCTCTTTAGGAATAAGACAAACACTATTTCTAAATGTAATTCCATAATTTCAAGAATTCCTTATATAAAGCTTTGGACTCTTGGTTCTGTAGGTCACTTTATTGAGAGGTACTCTAGCTATCGATTTGTTTTTTCATAGGATTGTGTATATATGTGATAGTAAAATGGTAAACTACCCCTTAAGCCTGTGCCTGGCCTTAATTCTTTTCATAGTGTCCCACATATGCTGATGTTCCTAATGTGTGTGTTGCACGGAACAGACATTAGAAAGGCAAAGAGAAAGGTTTGGTGTGCTGTACCTCTAGTGCTATTCATGAAATTTTCAAAACAATTAAATAAAAATTAAAATGAATCCATGAATACTACCAAAGAAACATTGAGAAAAGTGAAATTGTTTGATTTACATAGCACATTTAGCAAGAAATAGTATGTTTGTTTGTATTCATGAGCTTAAGTTCTGCTATACTAAAAGACCACTTTCCTGCTTCATATGAAAAAAGAACCTTCAGGTATGAACGTGAAGGGGAATTTTCATTGTAAATTTTAGGACGAAGGAAATATGATCCTCATAAATACTTGCTATAACTGTCCTTTGTTCATAATACAGATTTTTACCTGATTTCATTTTCATGCTAACTTTGGATGCTTGGAAACTTCAACATCCTTTGAACATTTCAGTGTAGGGATTTTGCAAAAATTTGCAGAAGTCAGATGTGCAAGTTTTCTCTGCTCTGCCAGCTTTACCCCTAAACACATCTGACAAGGCCAGATGTTTACAGACCAGGCAATGGGATATTTCCATTTTCTACAGAACTTTGAAAGCATTCTATGACTTCTAAAGCATGATAAATATTTAATAAAGCATTAAACTAGAATCTTGTTAATATGAATAAATAAGGCAAAATTATTGGTATAATTTCCCAATAGGAAATAACAGTTTTACTTCTACATTTCAACAGATATAAGTATCTGATGACAGAGCAAATGACAATGAATATCAAAACTTATTGTATTGCTGTGTGTGTGTTAATTAAATATATTAGAAAAATATTATCACCTACTGCATAAGTTTGTGTCAATGCAATAGCGTGATTCTACTGTCCTTTGGATTTCCCGTGACAAAAGACACAGCTCTATGAATGTATTTTTCTAGAGAGTATTAGGGCCAATTGTTGAAAGCCATGAATTAGTGATCATTTCTCTCTTTGTCAACATGTACGCCTCTCTTTGTGCTTGCTGACCTATAAGAGAAATTTTCCTTTATGAAATAGTGCTGCCATTGTGGCACAAAGGTTATGGGAGGAACCAACCACATTTTGGCTGGATTTAAGGCCCACAGTATGAGATAAAACCAATAATTGACACTGCAAAAACGGATTAAAAATCTGATTAGATGGGTCATGGCCCTTAGGGAACATCTAATAGTTTTATTCTCATAAAAGAACACAGCAATAAACAAACTCGTACTGACATACTGATATACCAATGTATAAGCACCTCACCAGTCCTCCTTAGAAAGGCTTCCTCTCACAGTAGACTTGAACTAATACACTGACCCGCAACAGGACAATGTGCTGAGAATGAAAGACTTTGGAGCACTCATCCTAAGTAGGATGTCTTCATCAAAGCCTCCCTTCATACCCATGCAGAAAGATTGTAAGATCCAGAGGAGATTGGGGATTCCAAGAGAACAGGGTCTTCCATACACATCAGGGCTGACACACATGAAGGCAACACATGCAATGCCTACACGGATTCAAGCCCGATGGACTCCTTGCACTGAGACAGGGAGTGTACATGGGCTTCCATCACTACCCAGAAGCTATTTGCAATTAATGCGTGATTGGTATTTTCTCCAAATGTGTCTCACTGTGTATATCAGCCATACTTCAGAGCAGGGTCAATACACCTGAAAAATGATGACGACACAAAACAAACTCAATGTTATTATGTAAACTTTATTTTGTATCATTTAGTGTTGAATGGATTTGTTTGCTTTTGATTTGTTTGGTTTTGGTTTTGTCTGACAAGTTTTGCATGTTTATTTTTCGCAGTATTTAAGCAAAAAAATCTCAAACCAAACTCTTTGGTTGTGTGTGTGTGTGTGTGTGTGTGTGTGTGTGTGTGTGTGTGTTGTGTGTGTGTGTGTGTGTGTGTGTTTAATTATTTTAAAACATTTTCTCAGCTTGATTTGTTGACAAAACTGTAGCCATGGCCACTCAGTAGATATTGATAGTTCCAAGGAGGCCTAGACCACGGGTTCTCAACCTGTGGGAATGATCACTTGGAAACACATATGAGATATCTTAAACATGAAATCTTTACATTATAATTCATAACAGTTATGAAGTACAAAAAAACATGGTTGGTGGTCACCAAAACATGAAGAAGTATATGAAAAGGGTCACAGCATTAGGAAAATTGAGGAGACATGACCTACACTATAGCAGTTCAGCCCAAGTAACATAATGACATACTAACCCAAATTTAAAAAAGAAATAGTGATCACAAACAAACAAAACCTTAAGCCTAGTGGAAATACAATGCTCTGGGTTCACTACCAGCACTAAACACAAGCAGCTCTGCCAAGTGAACTTTGTATAAATGTGAGAAAAATAGATGAGAACAGATGGGTCAAATCTGCAAATTCAAAATTATAACACTACTTCATTATTTAAGATTAAAACTTAAAACTGAGATCCAGAATATCTAAGAAGATGAGTCATTTTTTTTAGAAACTATGGATGATATTAACATGGTATCCTGAAGAGAGGAGGTAGAGGAGAAAGAGGAGGAGGAGAGAGGGTGGGAGAGAGAGAGAGACAGAGAGACAGAGAGACAGAGAGACAGAGACAGACAGAATGTGTGTGTGCGTTATATAGCAATAGAGCAACATGTATTCAGTAGTGATTTTAATGCTCTTTCTCATTTATCTTACAAAATGCTCTATTATACTCACTAGAAAATTTAGTTTTTAAGTGTTTGTACTTCATATGTAACATTATTTTTAGGATGACAGAGGAAATATAATGAGATTAACAAATAAGAAAAGTGGTCATATAAAATAATCACAATGAATAATTCATATCTTTTTTTCCCTTGAAGAATATGTCCCAACTGTCCCCCTGAATTTATCTGAAACGACATCACATTTTGACTCACTGTACAGCTTCCCAAGGAAGCTTCAAACAAGAGTGAGTGAGGATATTCAGAAATGATAAAACTGCAGGAACACACTGCCAACTTGGCAAGGATGCTTCCTGTCTGTAAAGCATCAGTCGAAGTTGATTTATCTTCCAACCTGTGTCTCTTTATTGCCAATGAAATTGTCCTACAAGATATATAAGAGCTGAGACGTGTGGTGCTCTGTATTCCACCACTCAAAGTTAACTGACCAGAGAGCTTCTGACCAGCACATTTCCCCGCTCAGAAGTTTCTCCAAGGTAGGTACCTGGGAATATGAAGCCCTTTCACTTCAGAGGGAGCATTTTAGTGGGCGGCTTATAAGATATTCTTGTTTTATCACTGTGAGAATAAGTACCTACATGAATCCATGAGTCATAAAATATATCACATTTTGAAATCTTTGCAAGCAACAGAACAGTATTTATGTTGATCACTTATGATAGTGAGTCCACCAAAGTCTGCAATTCCCTTTTCTCCTTCCTGTACCCCATGGTTCTTTCACATTCTTAATAAGGAGCTACTCTCGATGTATTTTGAAAGAAAATTATTCCATCTAATTTTGCTCATTCTTGAACTTCATATAGAATATAGTTTAGGAAACCTGAAATGGGACATTTGCTCATAATGCCTACTGAGAAACTGTTCCTAACATTTTTCCAGGTTTGTTTCTCTCAGCTCCCACATTTTAAACATCAACAGGGTTAAAGAGGAGTTTACTGACCACTGTGTACAGTGCTGTGAAGGAAGAAGTCAGGCCATCTTGCTACAGAAATTTACCACAACCCTTGAGACAACTGAGAAGAAAATGAACCTAAATTAGTGTTTGGTTCTATCCTAGTTACTGATGTGTACCTATTTGGAACACAGTTGCAGAATAGAAAGCAGGATTGAGAACATTTGTTGTACATAAAAATGGTCCCGTGTACAGATAAATGAGTCTATGTATTAAGTCATGCTATCACCTTTGCTGTATTTAATAGGAAGACTTCTTCCTTACCTATTACTTGTAATAAGAAATTTGTTATGATCAAGTTAAAGGGGAAGCATCTCAAATATGAATCCACAGTAGCTTGATGCTATAGAACTTCAATTTTAAAGTAAAAAGAAATGAACAAATAAAAACTAAACATCTCAAAATGATTAGTGAAAATGATTAATGTTAAGTCAAAAGCTTTGTTTTTTTAAATTCTCTATTGCTCAGACTCTTCAAGGACAAGGGTGTAACATTTTCCCTTCGTCAGTTCAAAACTCAAAAATGAAAACTAGCCCTACACTTCAGAGTCAAATATTATGAGCTGACTCATAATTATACCACAAATACTCAGTCTAAAATAAGAATCAAAAATTATATTAAGATACACTGCAGTACTTCTAAACCATGTGTTAAATTTGTGGTAAATACATGTTCCAAAATGCCATTTTATTTTAAAAAATAACGCTAATCACCCATTATGTTACCTTTCAGGGGCTATCAAAGATGAAGTCACTGTATTTGGTCTTTGGCCTGTGGATCCTTATAGGCTGCTTCCAGGTGAGCATCAATTGGCCCTACCACAAACCTTCATATTCTCTTACTAAATTTATATCAGACATTTTAACTTTATTTATCTGTATTTCCTAACATATATGAGCTGTAAATTACTGATGAAAGGCCAAACATGTGACTGAATTTCCACTTTGAAAATCTGTATTAATTTAAAAAACACAGAGCTAGTAATAAATCATTACAAAAATAACAGATATACCCAAGGATGTTTCCTACTACATAATACCCAGGTCGATATCAGGATGTCCAAGGGAAATACAAAAATATTCAGCAAATTCTTTGTTGCATCAGATATAAAATAATGTGAACTATTTTCCAAGAGTTTAAGCCTAGGTAATTAACAATAAAATTCTAAATGACCTTGCAGACAGGGATCACCATTGAAAATGAAATACCTTGTATGTAATATCTTCCATGAGTCAACGAACTAATAAGATAGAGAGATCAATCGTAAAATAGATGTGCCTTGAAAAAATATAGTTTATCGATAAGGCAAAGGTTATATGGGCTATTGGGGAAAAGAAGTAATCAGGACTGAGAGGGGTCATGAGGCTTGAATAGGCCATATATGCCTGACCTTTCCTACAGAGATGCGAAGAAAGAATGTGGTCAGAGTAAAAGCAGGCAGTGTGAGGATACTGAGGAGCAAGGTCTTTAAAGAAGGAATAATGTTAATTGATGTTCATTTTCTCAGGAATGTCTCTATTCTCTCTCTGCACTTTGGTTAAGAGTGAGGAAAACAGGTTCAGGATTTTTAAATGGTTTAGGATTTTAAAATGTCATAATGATATAAATAAAAATCAGAAAAGTTGAGAGAGGCTGAGAGGAGGCAAAATGAATTGAGGAGCAGGTACAAAGCTCTGCGATGGTGTTGGGTGGCTGGACATAGGTGTGGTCGTTTTCTAAATGAAGTGTGCTAGTTAAATGAGGTGACATACAGTTGCAGAGTAAAAGAAAAAAAAAAGTCAAGTCTGCAAGAAAACAAGGGAGAAGTCAGTCTCTTAACTCATAAGTGACTTTACAGGCTCCTGACCTAGACAGCAAAGTTTATTCCTACCTGCTGCACCCCCTTGGTGAAGTGAGAGGGGAGCCATCTGCAGGTAAATATGGGGGGGTGGTCAGGGTGCGGTAGAAAGCTGAGAGAAAGAAAGTTGCTGTCAACTTGGGATGTTATAAACCACTAAAATACTGGAGAATGCTGACCAAAGAAACTAGAGAGGAATGCAAGGCAGTGCCTAAGGCCAAAGTCTGGCCATAAACTGTCTATGGGATCTTCTACCACTGCTCACAATATTTACCATTAACTGACAAGTTTTTAGGGTGAGCTTAAACTTTAGAATTGCAGAAGGCAAAGTGTCAGATAACAAATTAGGGAAAGAACTCAGCAAATTAATGAATGAATGGGGATTCTCTCCAAAATATGATCTAGAGACAAGCTGGACTTAGGATCAGCAGCACAGGAACAAGAGCACATACTGTCCCTCTACTTGACATGGCCCTTTAGGTTCTAGAGTCTTCCCACCTCATTTCAAAGACTTCCCTGACACTGCACCAATACTTCAAAACAAAACTCCAACTACCTAATGCATTTATTTTCTTCATTGTTTTTCAGCTGTGATTATTTTTAATATTGAACCTGAGGAAAAATCACTAAACTGGGTGTTAGCATAGCAAGTGAGACATTGAGTGCTCTACAAGTGCTGGACCAAGACAAGCACTGCCTAGACATCTACACAACATTAAATAACTCACAGCAAATGAGCACTGAATAAGAATAAGGTTTGAATCTCAATATCATACAACAAATCATATGAATCTAGGATATGGGCACACATATGAATGTCATTTTCTAAAGCAAAAAAACCAGAGTTTTATACAGGAATGCAGGTGATATAGGATACAACCACAGCAATTACATTACAAAGACAATAATCTGCCTCTCTTTGGCCAACATTTGAAACATCTTGTGTTGTAACTATGCAGTCCATATAGGCACATGAGACTGTTCTAGACCTCCCTGATGCTAGAATAAACTTATTTCTAAAAGTACAAACTCTGAAACAGATTTTGAAAGTGGATTTAAAACTCAGATCAATTATAAGTTCTTAAGTGACAGAGACATTTCCCAATAGGTCTGACGACTACTTCCATTAGGGATTGATTTCAGTGATCACATCTACGAAAAGCCAACTTAAGAGTTTGTTCATAATATTTTCATTCCATTCAATGACATCTAAGCTTTCACTGAGAACCTGTATGCTCACAACAAAAGGGGAAACACATTCTCTGAGTGTCTCTGAAGACTTTTACTTTAAAAAAAAGTAACAGGTTTTACTTGCTGCAAAATAAATTACCATAAATTAGAACTGTAAGAAGCGTGTTGTCATAGCAAAGTCTACCCTTGGCATAGACATGTCCTCCTCCCAAATGACTCAGGAGGCAGAAGAGGAGCTTGGAAGGCAGTTCTATCCTCATGCAAAGGGTAGTGTCATCCCATACTTCAAAAGATTCCATCCTGTATCACAGCACAAAATTTGAATGTACAATCATGTGAACAGACAAAAGTAAATTGAGATGCCCCCTTGAGTGGCCCATATTTTGCTTATTAAAATTGTACTGACATGAAGTAACAAGCTTCTGTGTTCCTGTGGATTTTTATATTCTAAGTGGGTGCATTTTCCTTGATCTCAAACTAATCTGCCCCAACCCAGGTCCATGATAACCTTACACACACTGGACTAGTTTACTCTCTATCATTCCTTTTCAGGTCTATTGAATCCATCCAGTTTCCCTTACAAGTTTAATTTTGATTTTAAAACAAATATAATATGAAAGTTTAAGAAACACGGGTGGAACTATAAAATATAGGAAGCACTGTAATCAGAAAGCAAATACCATGTACTCTCCTTCACTTCATAGACTGTAAGGACAGTGAGTGTATCCAGGTCGGGGTAAAGACCTAGAGAGTACAATGGACCCATGATCAGCATGGCTGCTTTTGGCAGTCATGAGCCTGAGGCTATCTGATCTCAGATAACCAAATGCCATCTGCATGTGGAACCTTTATTGTATGTCGAAACACTGCCTGTAACTTGAAATCTCTAACTTCTTCTGTTTCAAGTGATACAGAATTTTTAAAAAGACATGGCTGAAAACTCAGGCTGGCACGTATATTTGGAGATGAGGACTTTTAGAAGCCATCTAAAATTATACCTTGCCCAAAATGTGTATATGCTACAATTCTCTGTGAAGTATCTAATTGAAATTTCTTTATTTTCTTTGTCACACAGTCAGGGGAGGGTGACCGAGGCCCGAGAAGACAACATAATCCTAGAAGACGACAAGCTCCTTCAACTCTTCGTCATTATCTTGGTCTTCAGCCTGATCCCAATAGTGTGCAAATGAGAGCAACAATCACTATACCCGTAATTCTTCAACCACCTGATGTTATTGTTAATATTCCCATTATTATCACTGGACCACCATTGGTTCTACAACGTACCAGTGAATATCAATATCAGTGTCAGCTAACTGCTCCAGACCCTAGACCTCTAAGCAATCCTCCTACTCAACTTCATTCCACAGAACAAGCAAATACAAAAACAGATGCCAAAATCTCCAACACTACTGCGAATACCCAAAATTCCACTGATATTTTTGAAGGTGGTGGCAAATAATAAATTCCTTTTGGCAGTTAGAATGGCATAAATCAAAACACTGTGTAGTTTTGGGAGAAATAACCTTTAAAGGCTTGAGAAACAACATTTACCCGCATTATATAAAATGACAATAAAGAGCTGAGCAGCATTACACAGCATCTCCTGTTGTCCTCATTGTAACGACGCACCACCTACTGTGTTATTTATATAAAAGTAATCCTTCCAGAACCCTTGTTCCAGAAGGCACAGTGGTCATTATGGGAAATACAACTGTAATGTACAATCATGAGAACAGACAAAAAAAATTAGGATGCCCCCTTGAGTGTCACCCATGAAATAATTACTAATACAGACCATGATGTATATATTAAAAGTATTTCTCCACACAGCATGTTCCTAGAAATTATTGAGTAGAATAGTATCATTACATTTGACCCAATGAGTGTTTTACCTCAATGGATTCACACAATTTTGCATGAAAAAGACTTAAAAATATATTACAGGTGTATACAGCATTTTCTATTCAGACATGATTCCTTTAATAATCTAGTGCACCTATCTTACACAGCATTCATATCAACAGTGAACTATCACAAATTCAAAGTTTGGTTAATGTGTATAAGAACCAATAAAATTTAAAAGAAAATTATATATCATTTTAGATTAAGTACTTGAATATGTACAACTTGTAGAGTCAACAAATGGTCTTGAAATAGATCCTGAAAGTTACCAAGGGACTACTGTGCTTACAAATAAACATTAACATAAACTGTCAATTTTAAGAAGCCTATTCCAAGAAAATCAAAATGAGATGAGACATATATTGGAATATATGTGGCCTCTGTTATGCTGTGTTCATATCCTCTCTATGAACACTATTCACATTTCTGTAGAGAAAGTTGAATTATCTAAATCCACAACTCATAAAACCCTAAAACCTATGGGGAAGCAAATAAACCCGAACGACTCTGGAATTCTGAAAACTCTAAGGACTTGCCATGAGCCACTACCTGCTTCCTAGCTCTTGGAAACACAAACTCTTGTCCTTCACTCTTAGACTCTTGTTTTAGATACCCTACTCTTCTTATTTCCCTCCTCTCCTACTAACCACCCAAGGAAGCAGCACTGCAAGGGACCCTCTAACAATGTGGAAGCAACTTCTGCTCCTCCATTATGATTACCAACACAATGGCTTCTGCTGCTTCTATCAGCAAATTTATAGATGCCAACACCATCACTCCTACTAGCAACCTCCAGCCTCTTACTTCCACAAAGGCTGTGGCAGCTGAGACTATCTTAACTACCAAAGATGACACTGTCCCAACAGAGGCAGTAACCTGATATACTTCAAATAGCATCACTCCAACTTCTATAGACAGTACTCCAATGGCTACAATTAACAATACTCTAACAGCTACACAAATTACCTCACACAATGTTGTAGTAAACAGCATGCAACAGGTAGAGATGTCATCATTCTTGCAATGGGTGACAGCACAACAGACAACTAGGATTCACAATGATCTAAGATAGTCAGTACAAGAAGACCGTCAAGTACAGGTCAGACCTACAGGAAGACAAGGCAAATTATACTTTAAAAGAATTCTAATGTATTTTTTTACTAGATTTGGAGATGCATACACACTGTATGTATGAGGTATATGTGTGGATGTGTGCTTGTGCGACAACAGATTCCTTGGAACAATCAAGGACAAGAAAAGAGACAGTGGGGTTTCTGCCTACTCCCAGAGCTGAGCCACTCCCACAGCTCTCTAAACACAAATCCTGTGGGAAAGACAGCTGGACTCTCAGAAGAACAGACAATCCTGAGAACTCAGAGGAGACAAATACTTCTGCCCACATTCCTGACCCAAGAGGAACCTGCCTAGTGCTGTTTGTGCCCTCTGGGCATAGGAACCTAGGAGCTGTCAGGGACAGGAGCCTTCTGGTTTCAGCCTGTGACTAGAGCAATGGCACTCCTGAGAGCAGAGGTAAGACCAACTCTTCTACTCTAAGTGAACTGCCTGTTAGGCTCAGGACATGCAAAGGCAGGAGGAGTTTGGGACAGGAGACTTCCCAAACTGGGCTCTGATGATGCCAAGTAGTCTTGGTTTCCATTGCTTAGGTTCCTGCACTTGTCTTTCGCCATGAGGTTGTCTGTGGTGTTAGCTTGTCTTGCTGTCTCTGACAGTGAATTGATCCTCCTGTAAGCCTGTGTGTCAGCACTCCTGTAGACCTGTTTTCCTTCTGCCGGATCTGGAAACAGAGAGCTACTCCGGGGTTCCTGTGTTCTGAAGCCTCCAGGTTGGTCGCTTAGAGCAGAGGAGTTGGTCCTACCTCTCCTCTCAGGTATGTCAGTGCTTCTGGCTACTGGATTTCAGCTCTGAGCTCAAGCAGAAACTGGAAGTGGCCTGCCCCTGACTGCTCCTGGGATTCTGTATCCAGAGGGCACTAGCCAGTTTCCCTTTGGGCTAGGAATGTGGGCAGAAGTGGAGGTCTGCTCTGAGCTCTCAGGATTGTCTTCAAATCCGAGAGTGCAGCTCTCTCCATCAGGATTTGGGTACAGAGAGCTATGGGAGCAGTTCAGCTCCAGGCACAGGCAGACACCACTGTGGAATGGATTCAATTCTCATGTATTTATATTTATATAGCAGTTAAAATGTATATACATTTTAATATATGAACCATTTGTTGTTTTGGGGTCTGTGGCAATGGAACTCGAGGACCTGCCAACAAAACCTAATGCAATAGATACTCTAGTCTCCCAAAGTGACATACTAAGTGACTAAAGCATATAGATATCCTGAAAAACATTTCAAATTCTTGCTAGATCATATACAATGATTAATGTTAGTTTTACAATTATAATCACCTCTTTTTCAGCCTTTCCTTGACTCATGCCAGAGCATCCCAAATGCCCTTCTATGTTCTCTCTAAAATTCATAGCCTCATTTCTTATTAGCTTTTCTGCATGTATTCCAAAATATATAAATATAACCTCCTCAGTCTCTGTAATGTAACATGTATGTTCAAGGTCTCAGGGATGATCATTGTGGATTGGTTATCCAATTGCAAAGCTCTTCCCTGAGCCAAACAATTTGGCTACTGTCACCACCCCTTCGATGTCTGTATATCTTTGTCTACGATTGAGGCTTCAAGAGCTTTCCCCTTCCATGGTAAGATGACTACTGATGTCATCCTTTCCCAGGTCCTGCTTAGATGGCCACGTTGAAGAGACTTCATGAGTATAGAGTCTCTGCTGTTTCTAAGAAACCCAATCTCACAGAAAGCATCGGTTCCTCTGGCACTTACAGTCTCTCATCTCCATCGTCTGCAATGAGCCCTGACTCTTACTTATAGGAGATGTACTATTTAGGTTTCAGACATGACTGGGCAAGACAAAGGCTCTTTGTTTTCTGCATTGTGATCTAGTTTGGTTTCCTGTAATGTTCTTCATAATTTAAAACAAAAAAGAAATTGTTTGATGGTGGGGGAGAACTTCACTGACCTGTGTGTAGACAAGTTATACTAAGCATGTTTTGGGGGATTACTGTGGCTTACTAAAGCGATGGTTATTGGTTCTCCTCCAAAAATCCTGACTGCTGTAGATACAAGCATCACCAAGAGAATACAAGAGATAGAAGAGAGAATCTCAGAGGCAGAAGATTCCATAGAAATCATTGACACAACACTGAAAGATAATGTAAAGCAGAAAAAGCTACTGGTACAAAACATACAGGAAATCCAGGACTCAATGAGAAGATCAAACTTAAGGATAATAGGTATAGAAGAGAGTGAAGACTCCCAGCTCAAAGGAACAGTAAATATCTTCAACAAAATCATAGCAGAAAACTTCCCTAACCTAAAAAAGAGATACCCATAGGCATACAAGAAGCCTACAGAACTCCAAATAGATTGGACCAGAAAAGAAACACCTCCCGTCACATAATAGTCAAAACACCAAACGCACAAAATAAAGAAAGAATATTAAAAGCAGTAAGGGAAAAAGGTCAAGTAACATATAAAGGCAGACCTATCAGAATCACAACAGACTTTTCGCCAGAAAATATGAAAGCCAGAAGATCCTGGACAGATGTCATACAGACCCTAAGAGAACACAAATGCCAGCCCAGGTTACTGTATCCTGAAAAACTCTCAATTAACATAGATGGAGAAACCAAGATATTCCATGACAAAACCAAATTTACACAATATCTTTCTACAAATCCAGCACTACAAAGGATAATAAATGGTAAAGCCCAACATAAGGAGGCAAGCTAAACCCTAGAAAAAGGAGGAAACTAATTGTCTTGGCAACAAAAAAAAAAAAGAGAGAAAAAAAGCACACAAACATAACCTCACATCCAAATATGAATATGACGGGAAGCAATAATCACTATTCCTTAATATCTCTCAACATCAATGGTCTCAACTCCCCAATAAAAAGACATAGATTAACAAATTGGATATGCACTGAGGATCCTGCATTCTGCTGCCTACAGGAAACACACCTCAGAGACAAAGAAAGACACTACCTCAGAGTGAAAGGCTGGAAATCAACTTTCCAAGCAAATGGTCGGTAGAAGCAAGCTGGAGTAGCCATTCTAATATCAAATAAAATCAATTTTCAACTAAAAGTCATCAAAAAAGATAAGGACTTTATGAAATTAGTAGGCAAATGTTTGGAACTGGAAAATATCATCCTGAGTGAGGTAACCCAATCACAGAAAAACACACATGGTATGCACTCATTGATAAGTGGCTATTAGCCCAAATGCTTGAATTACCCTAGATGCCTTGAACAAATGAAACTCAAGACGGATGATCAAAATGTGAATGCTTCACTCCTTCTTTAAAAGGGGAACAAGAATACCCTTGGCAGGGAAGAGAGAGGCAAAGATTAAAACAGAGACTGAAGGAACACCCATTCAGAGCCTACCCCACATGTGGCCCATACATATACAGCCACCCAATTAGACAAGATGGATGAAGCAAAGAAGTGCAGACCGACAGGAGCCGGATGTAGATCGATCCTGAGAGACACAGCCAGAATACAGCAAATACAGGGGCGAATGCCAGCAGCAAACCACTGAACTGAGAATAGGACCCCCGTTGAAGGAATCAGAGAAAGAACTGGAAGAGCTTGAAGGGGCTCGAGACCCCATATGTACAACAATGCCAAGCAACCAGAGCTTCCAGGGACCTACCTAAAGACCTGTCTCTTATACACATCTAGATGTGTATAAGAGACAGGAGCACATCAAAACAATCATCCACCATGATCAAGTAGGCTTCATCCCAGGCATGCAGGGATGGTTTAATATACGGAAAACCATCAACGTGATCCATTATATAAACAAACTGAAAGAACAAAACCACATGATCATTTCATTAGATGCTGAGAAAGCATTTGACAAAATTCAACACCCCTTCATGATAAAAGTCCTGGAAAGAATAGGAATTCAAGGCCCATACCTAAACATAGTAAAAGCTATATACAGCAAACCAGTTGCTAACATTAAACTAAAAGGAGAGAAACTTGAAGCAATCCCACTAAAATCAGGGACTAGACAAGGCTGCCCACTCTCTCCCTACTTATTCAATATAGTTCTTGAAGTTCTAGCCAGAGCAATAAGACAACAAAAGGAGGTCAAGGATACAGATCGAAAAGAAGAAGTCAAAATATCACTATTTGCAGATGATAATGATAGTATATTTAAGGATCCCAAAAAGTTCCACCAGAGAACTACTAAAGCTGATAAACAACTTTCAAAGCAAAGTGGCTGGTATAAAATTAACTCCAATAAATCAGTAGCTTCCCCTACACAAAAGAGAAACAGGCCGAAAAGAAATTAGGGGAAATGACACCTTCATAATAGACCCAAATAATATAAAGTACCTCGGGTGACTTTTAACCAAGCAAGGGAAAGATCTGTACAATAAGAACTTCAAGACTCTGAAGAAAGAAATTGAAGAAGATCTCAGAAGATGGAAAGATCTCCCATGCTCATGGATTGGCAGGATTAATATAGTAAAAATGGCCATTCTACCAAAAGCGATCTACAGATTCAATGCAATCCCCATCAAAGTACCAATCCAATTCTTCAAAGAGTTAGACAGAACAATTTGCAAATTCATCTGGAATAACAAAAAACCCAGGGTAGCTAAAACTATCCTCAACAATAAAAGGACTTCAGGGGGAATCACTATCCCTGAACTCAAGCAGTATTACAGAGCAATAGTGATAAAAACTGCATGGTATTGGTACAGAGACAGACAGATAGACCAATGGAACAGAATTGAAGACCCAGAAATGAACCCACACACCTATGGGCACTTGATTTTGACAAAGGAGCCAAAACCATCCAATGGAAAAAGATAGCATTTTCAGCAATGGTGCTGGTTCAACTGAGGTCAACATGTAGAAGAATGCAGATCGATCCATGCTTATCACCCTGTACAAAAAGTAAGTCCAAGTGGATCAAGGACCCCACAACAAACCAGATACACTCAAACTATAGAAGAAAACTAGGGAAGCATTTGAAACATGGGCACTGAAAAATTCTGAACAAAAAACCCATGGTTTATGCTCTAAGATCAAGAATCGATAAATGGGATCTCATAAAACTGCAAAGCTTCTGTAAGGCAAAGGACACTGTGGTTAGGACAAAACGGCAACCAACAGATTGGGAAAAGATCTTTACCAATCCTACAACAGATAGAGGCTTTATATCCAAAATATACAAAGAACTCAAAAAGTTAGACCGCAGGGAGACAAATAACCCTATTAAAAAATGGGGTTCAGAGCTAAACAAAGAATTCACAGCTGAGGAATGCCAAATGGCTGAGAAACACCTAAAGAAATGTTCAACATCGTTAGTCATAAGGAAATGCAAAATCAAAACAACTTGAGATTTCACCACACCAGTGAGAAATGGCTAAGATCAAAAACTCAGGTGACAGCAAATGCTGCTGGCGAAAGGATGTGGGAGAAAAGGGGAACACCCTCCATTGTTGGTGGGGTTGCAGACTGCTACAACCATTCTGAAAATCTGTCTGAGGTTCCTCAGAAAATTGGACATTGAACTGCCTGAGGATCCAGCTATACCTCTCCTGGGCATATACCCAAAGATGCCCCAACATATAAAAAAGACACGTGTCTACTATGTTCATCGCAGCCTTATTTATAATAGCCAGAAGCTGAAAGAACCCAGATGCCCTTCAACAGAGGAATGGATACAGAAAATGTGGTACATCTACACAATGGAATATTACTCAGCTATCAAAAAAAAATGACTTTGTGAAATTCGAGGCAAAATGGTTGAACTGAAACTATCATCCTGAGTGAGCTAATCCAATCACAGAAAGACATACATGTATACTATTGATAAGTGGCTATTAGCCCAAATGCTTGAATTACCCTAGATGCCTAGAACAAATGAAACTCAAGACGGATGATCAAAATGTGAATGCAGATCACTCATGAGAGACACAGCCAGAATACAGCAAATACAGAGGCGTATGCCAGCAGGAAACCACTGAACTGGAGAACAGACCCCTGAATGAAGGAATCAGAGAAAATGAACTGAAGAGCTTGAAGGAGCCCTGAGACCTCATAATGAATATCCTATAAGAGCAATGCCAACCAAATAGAACTAGACTGTTGGGGAGAGGGCAATGGGGAGGGGTGGGACACCCATGAAGCCACTACCCAAAGATATAAGAAATATGGAACTGACCCTTAGACACACAATATTTCCTAATAAGACCTTGATCAGAGGGTTAAATGGAACATCCCAGTAAGAGCACCAGTGGAAGGGGCAGCCCTTCCTTGCAGGACTGAACCCCAGAACTAGACTGTTGGGAGAGGGAAGCAAGGGGGAAGGGGAACACCCATAGGAAGGAGGAGGGGATGCCTTGTCAAACCGAAAGGGAAGTAATATCTGAAAATGTATATCAAGTTTACTGTCCTAGTACAAATATTTCCTAATACATTATCACTTGATAGCACTTTTGAAAAAAAAAAAGAAAATTGATGGTTTTGTATATCAAAAAAAAAAAATAATGAAACATAATTGACAACATGGTGGGACTTAGAAGTGATGATGTCTACACGAGATCCTCTAATTCTCAAAACACTGCCTGAGAACTCTAACCCTATAGCTTCTTTCTTCATATTGGGTCCATATCTAGGCAGGCAGTTATCTGATCTTGGTGCCAATATTACTTTCTGTCTTGGAGAATTGGGTAAAAAGAAAATCTGCCATAGTGTCCAGCTACTCTGACCTTAAACAACTGCTATTCAAGTTTTAATTGTCTATCTCAATGGAATCTTTTTCAAAACTTCTGTGCTATGGAACTTGGTTTTGGAGGAAAAAGATAAAATAAAAATAGTCATAATTATAAATTTGTTGCAAATACACATAAGCCGCAAACCAAGAAGGAACTATAGAAAGACATCCATGGATTCACTATACTTCACTAAGAACAAAGACTCAGAACTGGGCTAAGTTGCTCTTAACGAATGGCTACAATCTGAAATGCAATGGATTATATATAATGGATGCATTCTATGGATTCTACCACAATCATTAAAGGGACAAATGGAAGAGTGTAGAGGAAAGGCTCATTACTGTGAGCATTACATGATTGTGAGTAACCTCTAGAAAAATCAAACCTCAGCTACTCAAATAAGATCCACAGGACAACTGGAAAAGCTATCACTTGTGAGCTGCACAAAAATATAGAATATATGATGGTCCCCCAGGAAAAGTGAGAATTCCCATTTTACTGAGAGTCCATCATACTTGAGAAATATAACTTTAGTAAATTACCTATCCTAGAAAAGTCAAGATTTCCCAATTGTGTTCCATAAACCTTCAGGGAGCCCAAAATAGAGGATTAAGGAATTATTGCTGTGTTTTCCACCCAGATTTCTTACCTGGACTATGAGATGAACAGTAATTATGATTAGACTGACACTCAGAATTACACTGACAGGCAACAGAAGCCATTAGAATTGTCTCAAAACCAGAGTCCTCTGGTGGTGAGAAAGTTACTTAAGTCCTGTGAATCTGTTTTGTCACCTTCTCAATAAGACTTTTACATAACATCAGATGAGAGAGCAGAAATATTAGTACACTATAAATTGTTAAGTATTTTATTATGTTAATGTCTCTACCAACAGTAGTCCTGATATGAACTCATTTTTAATGCCCAAATATAAAACTTATAGCTCTCTTGGTAAGCATCACAAGAGTCAATATAAAGTACATGGAGAAAAAATCCAATCAAACTGTTAAGCCAAGAGAAAAATTGAAAACCTGGTTCAAATTAACACACTGGAATTCAAATTAATTTGATGAAAAGGATAAGACTGTAGTGGTGCAGGGTTATATTTGGACAAAGATTGGTTTAACCAAGTCAGGAATTCCATAAATAATCTCAAGAAAACATTATAAAAGATATAACATTGTATTATTTAATAATAACAGTTACCCAATAACCTGATGGGGAATGTCACACTTACAACAGATTTTTCAACAATTCAAAGAAGAGATAAAAATAGTTAGATGTGCAAATACACAGTCATAAATGTTTTTCTAATCTTCGTGTAGCTTCTTTACATAAGCCTAGGTAAGAGGTTAATATAAATGTTATAAATAATCATGTCTGAGACTTAAAATTGATTGTAGATGTTTTTAATTTATAGAACCATTGATAATTGCAATACAGAAAAATGATCATCACAGAAAAGTACTTAAAATTTAAAAATATTTTAAATGAGAATATGAGAGAGGAAGCAGAGAAAGAAATATCACTCTCCTTATCCAGGTTATGAGAAAATCAATATGAAAGATGTAAATGTTGAAGGATGATATAACTTTCCTATAGATGTAAGATTTTAGCTTTGACATGCAAGCAAGAGTAAGGACCCAAAGTTGGCTCAAATAATTTTCTAAAGTAATTTGATGAATGTGATAATAAGCAAACTTCAAAATGTGCATTATCCCAGGCTGGTTGCAGAAGTCTGTAATCTTACTTACTCAGCAAGTTGAAGTAAGCTGTTTGTCAAGAAAGTACAAAAATGTGAAGGAAAAATTTAAACACATAACAATTTGCAAAGAAATTTGATTGGAGGTACTCTACATATGTGTACATGATTTTCTCAGACTACTGGAATTATCAAATAAAATTAATAATATTATCAATGGCAGACACAATATTTCCTTATGAATTTTTATCAGGGGGGCACCAAACACACAAAACAGCGCATGATATTGTCATTACTTTTGTTTGCACACTATATCCAAATGGAAAGTCCCTATTGCTTTATACACTATCTACTTTTACCAAAATAAGTTTGAAACTGACCAGTAAATTCTCTCACTCTTGTTTAGAATTCATACTGCTGGAAGGTACTATGAAACCACTTGAGAAGACATCATTGGTTTTATATTGTGATGGTCCCTACACACTATAGCAATGAACTGCCAGGCAAAATGTCCCTACTGGTTACACAATGATGGATAGAGAGGAAAAACCTATGTGCTTTGTTTTGGTTTGTTTCTTTACATTAAATTTGAGAACCGTTCTATACATTCATATATATTCAACTCAAACATGGAGATTGGAACTCCCCTGTCTACTACCCAAAACTTTTAAATACCTTAATCCTTGATAACCAAACGTATTATCCACAGAGTCAAAACATCAAGAAGGAGAGTTTGTGGGAGGGGAAGAAGAAGAGAGAGGCAGACAAGGACAGAGAGGTCTATTATATTAGGTATATTAGGCAACTTTGAAGTTATTTTAAGTGGAAACTATTGTTCTTTCTATTAACTGTAGCACCAGTAGTAGAGATGATACACTTATTATATTAGAGATCAAGAGGTTTTTATTTTAGTTACATTACTATTTTATTTATCATGTGTTAGAATGTAAAGGATGTTATTTAAGCTCTCTGAGCCTTAGGATTTTTTAATTAAAAGAGCAGTGAGGATGACAGTACTTTCAATTGGAGTATGTTTTAGGATGAAATGAGATCATCTTAAATAAATAAGAGCTAAGAAAGAACAACTGACTGTAGATTCTTATATAACATAATAAATGTTAATTCAGTATTATAACCTCATGCTTAATAAAACCGTCAACTGATTATTCATAGATTTTACTTCAAAAGAGACAATGAATTCCCACAGAATCTTAATATTAGAGTTCCTTGACTGGAAATTCATCTGCATAGCTCGCTTTACCAAAAAAAAAAGTCTGAGTAAGTGATTTTGATTTATGAAGATCATTTAGTTAAAAACGAATATTTAGAAATAAGATTTCAAGAGGTGTCATGTATCTTTTTAGATCTCTTCGCTTAAAAATAGCTGTGGAAATCTTTGACAGTTTCTGTATGAACATGCTGTTTTGCAATGCTTATATAGTGCAGTAACAGTTGCATTGACAGTTTATATACCATGATATAATCTTAGGTTGTGTATGTACATGAGTGTACACATATTCTAGAGAACTCAAATCCTTAAAGAATTGAGGAAGATAGCCATATGTATTAAAATTTGCATACGTATATACTGCATGGAGTGTATGAGTTCCAGAAGACAGTATCTGAATTAATTCAACAGGAAAGCATTTTTTCTTTAAATCATTTTAGATAGTCTTTCTCTCTGATGGAGTTTCAAGAACCATGGAATGCTTCCATATCCAGTCTATCTTATTGCCCTCCCCTTGTAACTCAAATATCACAAGTCAAATCTTGTGTGAATAACTCCTACACTATAACCAAAAGCAGATGCTTTTTGAAACAAATAAAGTTGACATGAGAATCTTTGGTAGTTCCTGGTGTAATATGTTTGAGAACTCTTTAGCAACCTACAAATTAAAAGGATTAAAAACTTTGAAGGTATTTTCTTTTAGTAAAGTGTTTTGAGCATGAAAGATTACTCAGAACAATGGAAAATTGTATCTACAGTTGATATTTAGGAAAAATTTCTTAGTATTTTTATAAGAACTTAGTCATACTTTAAATATGTCAATCTTGACAAGTTTTTTCCACCACTATCTATTAATTGGCAAGCTCAATGTTGCCTAGGAGAAGCTAGTTCGTGTTATTTTAGAATGAATGCATACCAAGAGAGCTACATTAAATATTCAGAGCACCACTGATAAGAAACATTGAAGTAACATCAACAATGCAAGTATGTATGAGTATTTAAAACTATGAAGATGTCTATAAAGTAATCCTATTATTATTAGACTGCAGGTAAATTTCAAATAAAATGTTAAGGCTTTCACTTAAAATGAGAAACCACTATTGCAAGCAGTTCTATTTTATGGCATGTAATTGTTTCCTATCCCTAAGTGTTTATCTTGTCAGCATAATTGACAAAAATAATAAAAATGTTTATATTTCTGGAACTAGTAGTGTGGATTCACTTTTGGAATATAAAATATAGAACATAATGTTAGTCAACATGTATTTATCAATTTATCGATCACTCATGTTGGTTACTGGTCTTGGTCTCATTAAGTTGGTTTATTAACAGACATTTAGTGTCCTTTAAATAACAACCTAGTCATTATCATTCTGAATGCAGCTCTCTGTGAGTTTCTAGTTAGTGGATAATTGCAAGTGTCAAACTCATTTAATATCATCACCTCTGATGGCTATAAGAAAATTAGGGATACTCAGAAAGATAATGGCTAGATTTGTATCTTCCAGTATGAAATCATGTTCCATCTAAAATGTTTAGGAAGTTACTGATGGTGGAGAGAAGGCACTGCCTAGTATACTATGACACTGATGAAAAGACATAATTAAAAGCTTCAAGAAAAAATGTCAACAAAATGTAAAGGATGTTACACGTATAAGAGAATCTATTGGCTATTTGATAAATAGGATGAGTAGAGAGAATGCATTACCCACTTTGTGTTATCATTCTTAAATATTTTGATAATATTCCAGAAAATATAAAAATTATGTTGCTAGACTATTCAGCTACCAATCACTCGATACTCTGCTTCAAACTAACATGTCCTCTTTTCTGTTGTTAGAAAACATTAAAATGCTGCATGAAGCAAGCTTGCCATAAATACTCTCAGAAATACTAGGCATTAAAACAACCTCTTGTGATAAGTCAGTAAGATGTGGGCATAGAAAATGAATACTCATTTTACATGAATTTATAGGAGGTACATTCAGCCAATGGTCTACCTCTGGTGGTAGTATGGAGCAAATGAAGTAGAGACACCTCATGATTGCATTTGGAATGTAACTAACATCTATTAAAAGCCATGACTGAGGGTCTCGTGCATTCCAAAGTAGCCTCGACCTCACTGTGTAGCCAAGGATAACCTTGATCTTCTGTTCTTATTGAATGTACATCATGAGAGGTGTGATTAGAAAATTTTGCCATCCAATCTAGTTTTCATTTTGTTGTGTTTTGTTTTGTTCTTTTTTGCTAGGGAAGAGATCCACAGGTTTGTGTATATTAGCCCCATTAGTCAGGCCCATTTCCAAACCAAGAACATCCTCAATCCGGAAATAGGAATTGAAGACATCAAAAATGAGGGAAAAAGAAAGCAGGAGTCTTTCTTCCAGGCTTAAACATCATAACACTTCTTAATTTCCATTAGCCCTTATTAGCAAAGTTTTGTAATTGAACTAAACATGATTCTGGGATAAAGTTTGATTCCAGGAAGTTGTAGTGGCTCACACCTATACTCCTAGTATTTGGAGGTATAGGTAGGAAAATCAAGAGGCAAAGGCTAATGTGGGCTTCAAGCAAAGAATATGCCTCAAAATAGAATATATGCATAACAACAAAGGTTAGAAACATATTCAATTAGCCACTGAAGCTAACTGAATCTGATAATGAGAAGAGGATTATCATCCAAAACAATTTTTTTAAAAGCCAAAACCAAGCATTTTTAAATTTCACTGCTTTCTTCTAAATATAAACCAAGAGATTCCTAAATATCACAAAGCAGTTGCAGTACAAAGTTATGGGGAAGTAATTAATGATAGTATAACAAGGACTTTTATCCTGGACTTTGAGAATTCTGTAGGTTTTCAGAGTGATTATGGAGAATATATGCAGACTTGGAGAAGAAGGAATAAAAAAGAAGAGTGCAGAGTAGAAACGAAGAACAAAAGAGCAAAACCTATATATATATCTAATCATTTCCATTCTTAAGGACCCTCACTTATATAAGAACGATACATGTCAATGACTATGCCAGGAAGAAGACACACAGGTAAATGTTGTATTTATAGACTCCAACTATGAAATTAGATGAAAATCAATACTGTGATTAAAAGTAGCTGAAAAATTGTTGAAAATATGTTTTCTAAATAAAAATATAAAGAGATGGCTTTGTTATGGCCAAACATATTGTGAAAAAGAAAGTCAGGTAAATTAAAAAGTATTCCTGTTTTTCTCCACTAAGGTCAGAATCAAATGGTTTTGATTTGGTTCATATCAAACTATGAAGCATATTTCTCAACATTCTCATTAGAGGGTTCAAAGCAGTCTACATGTCATTATGGAAATTGTTCCATGCCATTTTATGAAATCCACAAATGTACATGTCAATCCAATTAGGTTGCCATTAACATTTTTATGTATAAAGATGGTATATATGTACCTAAAGTCATAAATATGACATACACAGAAATACTATAGTTCACAATTGAAAGTCATACTCTCTAATTTATAAATAAGGTTTTTGCTTTATATTCTTTATGTTGATTCCAAGGGAATGCATTATTTTTATTGAAATTTTTATGCAGGCCTTGACACACACACACACACACACACACACACACACAAATATATTGCTTTTCAGTAAAAATGGGTACCTTTAAACATTTTGGTATCTTCTTCAATTATTCTTTACAGTATTATAAAGTTTCATTGAACAAGTTTTACTTTCCAGACCTTAATGTCAAAGTTTGTAGCTTAAGACAGTTCATATAAAATACAAAAAAATCAAGCTAATACTCACTTGTAAGCTTCATCCTTACAGTCTAGAATTTGTAGCATTGGAAGATGCAATATACATATTATCAGAGTTGAAAAGTCACCATTAATTTCACCCAGCTATGAACTTTAAGAGCTACAATGAATACCTTCCTGGTGGTATACATCCAGTGATATAATAGTTGTATTGATGCCATATGAATGCCATAGGAGTAATCAACCAATTTTTTTTGGATTTAAGAGTCATTTCAGATGATAAAATTCATACATAATGCTTATAGTGAGATAAAAAATCTGTCTCTTTAAATAGATGGTGATAAAGAACTGACTACTGGTCAAGATGAAGAGAATGAAAAGACTATGAAATGTTAAGCCCTAAATGAGAAATTTCTATCATATTCCTTCCTTCTAAGACTCTGGAATCATTACAGAAGTTGTTGGTGACCAAGAGAAAACAGCAGTTGTTGACCCAGCTAGAAAGTGAACATATTAACAATTGAGCCAGCTTGCACAAGACTTGTACAAGTTCAACTCAGATAAAATCCTAATATGGAGAAGGGAGCTAAAAAGCAAGTCTACTCTATTTTCGAGAAAAGGAGTTATTGGTAATTGTTAATTGCTATGAGAGAGTAAGAGTCAATTTTCTTTAAGGGTGTGGCCTCTTGTCAGTTTACTGAGCTCCAGTGGTAGGCCATACCTCTAAGAATATGTGGGTTGTCCCAACTGTCCTTGATGGGTTTAAAGAAAAAGGAGATGTCACAATATCACAAAATTGGTTTGGTAGAAAGGGGAAGATATGTGAGAGGACCTGAGGAAAGGTGTTCTTATGATCGAGATATGTTATATGCAATTTTCAAAGAATTAATACAATGAAGTATAACATAGAGAAGTATTATTTTATATACTTCCTTAAAATGCATATCCTCACTCTTACTCTCATTCTCTGTGTTTAAATAGATATATAGTTTAAATGAAGTTATTCCGTTATATTATGTAAAGTAAATAATGTTTCCTCTAGCAGCCATAAATATCTAACAAAAATCTCAGCACCAGGCAAGTGAAACCTTTTAGTTTTTTGTCATAGGTATATAAATGATCCCCAACACAATACAGGCTTTATCCACAGCCCTAGACTGCCTCAAAACCTTGAAAGTAAAACACTGTTGCTGAAGAATCCACTTATTTCAGACATAGGATTAGAGGATTCAAGCTGGTACTGACCTGGAAATCTCCTCCCTGATACCTAGCTAGCTATTATGATATCAAAAGGTGCTACTCAAAGTTCCAAGGGAGAAAAGCAATCAATAACTCTTTCTGAATTCTTTCTAAATGTAAAACCTATGTAGTGCCACAATGACCAGTCTCGAAGGATATTCCCAATACTGTAGTAATCGCATTTGTTTCTTAAATAGGCAGCAGCTCTCTAATTGGACTTGCTCAATAATTTGTTCAATTGGACAGAATGCATGCCTTTTAGTATAACTTGACGTTCCTTTGACTAGGGAGGCCATACAAACCAGAGAAGAACCAATTTCCAAAATCAATATAGCTACTAACTATAGTCTGAATACTTATCCTTATACCCAGAGACAAATTTAGCTCTCAATGTTCATTAAACAATTTTTTTTGTCAGCAGAAGCAAACTACTAGAGATTCAAATCTGGTCAAAATAACAGCCAGGCTGGTAAATCCACAATGTAATTCCTATAGCTAAAATTCAAGGAGTATTACCTAAATGGGTCAGAATGATTGTGAATACCTGAGAAACAGAATGTCTACAGTGAAATGGTGCCTTTTCAACATCACAGGGATGCTACACCAATGAAATCACCATGAACTTGAGAGGGATATGGAAGAAGTTAGAGGAAGAAAGAGATGAATGGAAATTATATAAATAAAGCATGTTTATGTGGGTAATTTTTAAAAAATATATTAAAATTACTTTTTATAGTATTCAGAAACAAAAATAGAATTATGTTCCAAATGACTTTATCAATTTTATTGAAGTACAATATAACTAAAGTGCATGATATTTTGTTTAAAATTCAATGATTTTTAGAAGTATATTTGAAAATTTGGGCTATAGCTCAATGGTATAGTCTCTGCTTCAATCCATATAGCTACACACACACACACACACACACACACACACACACACACACACACACACACACACAAAGGGGGGGAGAGAAGTATATATGTAGCTGCAATATTGGCATCTTGTTTAAAAAGTAAACATATCTCCACCACTGTCTGTACCCATTGTCTTCAGCTACCCATCCTCACTCCAGGAAAGTGAATTATCTAATTTTTTACATATATGAATTATTTTGGACGCTATAAATAAAGTTCAACAAAAATAGGACAGGTATCCTCTTATGTGATCCACATACCGATAGAACCTTGGAAAATTTCTGGTTAAGCATGTGATCAATAGAGGTTCTCTGCATATTCATATGCAATTGTCTATGTGAACATTCAATTTACATAGGTAAAATCTACGAGTCAGATTACTAGATTGAAATGTAAAGAAGTATTTAATTTTATACAAATATTTTAAACTATTTTCTAATGCTGTTGACAAGGACAAGCCTCAGCTTAGAGAGGTCTTACAGAAGGTATGTCTGGGAGCAGGGAAAAGAACAACTTGATGTCAAATCATGGATCCAAGGTGATGGCCTGTGTTCTGCTTGATACAGCATTTCCAGTCTGCTTCTCTGTATGTTCTGCTTTCTCTCTGAAGACCTCTCTGTCTATATTCTGCTTGTTTACTCTTCTAAGAGATGCTTCTGTCCATGTCCTGCTTGCTTGTATTTGTGTCAATTGTCCAAATAGTTCTTTATTTTTATCTTAAAATATTCTCTGGTTATCTCACCTCTTGCAGAACACAGGCTGTCTTTTATTTTTATATATCAATTCATTTACTATTTCTAGGTTTCCTTTTGATTATTTTAGAAATCAGCATCTTGTGACCCTTTGATTCTCTGGAGAAAGCAAGCACACATGTTTTTCTTAACCTTGTAAAAGAATTCAGAGATCTGTCTGTCTTTGTTAAGTACAAATGATAAACTAGTTGGGTCGGTCCCGGCCCTGACTTTCATTTTCACCATGCCTGAGCCTAACTTTTCTCTGTTTTAGGCTGATCCTGAAGTCAGGAATCTGTCTGCCTTTGTAAGAATAAAGAAAAGATATTTATCTGGGTAGGATCTCCTGTGATCACCACTCCCTAAATCTCTTTATCTTCCTCTGTAGTAATTTTCTAACAAGTAATTTCACCGTATAGCTGTTTTTGTTCCTGATTTGAGAAGCACTTTGTTTAAATCATATTGCATCTTTATATTTCTGCATAATTGAAAAATTATATATTTTAGAACTCCTGCAATTAGAGCCCTTTCCCATAGCATTAAAGGGTGTCTTGAAGGTCCCAGTGTTTAACATTTTGCCACACCCTCAACTCATGGACTCCTGTTGTTTCTAATTATCATGGAGTCATTAATGTAAAGAGGGAGGACATTCCTCAGAAGGACAGTCCTCCACTACTAGTGGGTTCAGAAAATATGGACATTATTACACAAACAGCAGCCATCAGCACTGATAGAGGCTCACACTGGGCCCCTGTCCCAGGGGCAGGAACCATGTCACTGTTTCCCCCAGCAGGGTCATGCTGGACTCAGCATGCTATTACACAAGTCTTCACTCATTCGTGTTTGTAGTGTATGGAAAACTACCTACAGTCCAGCCTCCTTCACCATTAAACATAAATGATGCATCAGCTTCACAATTACTGTGGTTGTGAAACATGTCAAAAATCTATGTCCACCCAAGCCTTTTCTATCTCTGTCCACTCACCATGTGAACTATCAGGAATACACCAGACTTCTCACTGGAGACTATGAAAGCCAGAAGATTCTGGACAGACCTTAAGAGAACACGAATGCCAGCCCAGGTTACTATATCCAGCAAAACTGACAATTAACATAGATGGAGAAAACAAGATATTCAATGACAAAACCAAATTTACACAATAAATTTCCACAAATCCAGCACTCCAAATGATAATAAATGGAAAGCTCCAACAAAAGAAGGGAAACCACACACTGAAAAAAGTAAGAAACTAATCTCCTTGCAAGGAAACCAGAATAAGGACAAACAAACATAATTCTATCTCTAACAACAAAAATAACAGGAAGCAGCAATCATTATTCCTTAATATCTGTAAATACCAATGGACTAAATTCCCCAATAAAAAGACAAAGACTAACTGACTCAAGATGTAAAGAGGACCCAGTATTTTGCTGAATACAGGAAACATACCTTAGTGACAAAGACAGACACTGACTCAGAGTAAAAGGCTGGAAAACAGTTTTTCAAGCAAATGGTACCAGGAAACAAGATAAAGCAGACATTCTAATATCAAATAAAATCGAATTTCACCCAAAAGATATCAGAATAGATAACGAAGGACACATTATATTTGTGAAAGGAAAAATCTACCAAGATGAACTCTCAATCCGGAATATCTATGCACCAAATGCAAGAGCAATTAAATTTGAAAAAGAAACCGTACTAAAGCTCAAAGCACACATTGCACCTCGCACAATAATAATGGGATATTTTAACACTCCACTCTCATCAGTGGAAAGATCATGGAAATAGAGACTAATTAGAGACATAGAGAAATTAATAGAAGTTATGAACCAAGTGGTTTTAATAGTTATTTATAGAATATTTCGTCCTAAAACAAAAGAATATACCTTGCATGTAGAAGAATGCAAATTGACCCTTTCTTATTGCCCTATACAAAGCTTAATTCCAAGTAGATCAAGGACCTCCACATAAAACCAGATACACTGAAAGTAACTGAAGAAAAATGGGGAAGAGCCTCGAATACATGGATGCTGGGGAAATTTTCCTGAGCAGAATATCAATGGCTTATTATGCTCGAAGACCAAGAATGGACAAATGAAGCCTCATAAATTTGCAAAACTTCTGTAGGGCAAAGAATGCTGCCATTAGGACAAAACAGCAAACAACAGACTGGGAAAACATCTTCTTTTCCAATCTTACATCTGATTGAGGGCTAATATCGAATATATACAAAAGAACTTAAGAACTCAGACTTCAAAGAGCATAACCCTAATACAAATGGGGTACAGAGCTAAACAAAGAATTCTTAGCTGAGGAATATTGAATGGCTGAGAAGTACCTAAAGAAATGCTCAACATCCTTAGTCATCAGGGAAATGTAAATCAAAACAACCCTCAGATTCCACTTCCTACCAGTTGGAATGGCTAAGATCAAAAACTGAGGCAACAGACAATGTTGGTTAGGATGTAGAGAAAGACGAACATTCCTCCATTGTTAGTGGAATTGCAAACTGGTACAACTAATCTGTAAATCAGTCTAGAGATTCCTCAAAAAATTGTACTACCTGAGGACACAGCTATACCAGTCCTGGGCAAATACTCAAAAGATGCTCCAACATATACTAAGGTCACATGCTTTACTATGTTCATAGCAATTGTATTTATAATAGCCGGAAGCTAGAAAAATTCCAGATGCCCCTCAACTGAGGAATGGATACAGAAAATGTGACACATTTGCACAATGGAATACCATTCAGCTATTTAAAAAAATGACTTCATGAAAGTCATAGACCAATAGATGGAACTAGAAAATATCATCCTGAGTGAGGTAACCCAGTCACCAAAAAACACTCACTGATAATTGGATTTTAGACCAAGAGCTCGGATTACCCAAGATACAATCCACAGACCACATGAAGCTCAAGAATAAGGATGACCAAAGTGCAGATGCTTCAGTCCTTCTTAAGAGGTGGAACAAAATTATTCATAGGAGAAAATATGGAGACAAAGTTTGGAGCAGACACCGAGGAAAGGCCATTCAGAGCTTGCCTCACCTAGGGATCCAGCCCATATATGTACAGTCACCAAACCCAGACAATATTGGAGAAACCAAAAAGTGCATGATGATAGGAGCCTGATATAGCTATCTCCTGAGAGCTCTGCCAGAGCTTTATACTGAGGCAGATGCTTGCAATCAACAATTGATCTGAAAATGGGGTCACCATTGGAGGAGTTAGAGAAAGGATTGAAGGAGCTGAAGGGGCTTGCAACCCCACAAGAACAATATCAACCAACCAGAGTTCTCAGGGACTAAATCACTCCCCAAGACTTTACCTGGACAAACCCATGGCTCCAGGTGCATGTACCCTTCCAGGCTACCAATGGTAGGAGAAGCCCATTGTTTTTCCAAGGCCTGACACCCCCCAGTGTAAAGAAATATCAAGGCGGGGAGGCAGGAATGAGGGTGTATGGACAGG
The DNA here is from genome assembly GCF_011064425.1 of Rattus rattus. Classification (NCBI taxonomy): domain Eukaryota; kingdom Metazoa; phylum Chordata; class Mammalia; order Rodentia; family Muridae; genus Rattus; species Rattus rattus. Next base: position 122,727,559 of record NC_046172.1, on the reverse strand, counting down.
GGAACACCCTCATAGAAGCAGGGAGAGGGGGAATTGGATAGGGGGTTAATAGACAGAAAACTGGGAAATGGGTTTACATTTGAAATGTAAATAAAAAATATCCAGTAAAAACACTGAAATGTAAATAAATAAAATAACCAATGAAAAAGAAAAATCAAAAAAAGAAAACATGAATCTTTGCAAAAATTTTTAAAAAAGAAAATAGTATCCTTTTGTTGCTTCTATAAAATATACCTCAGGATTAAAATATATACAGCACTCAGGAGGCAGAGAAACTGAGATAGCTGTGTGTTTGAGGCCAGTCTCATCTACAAAACTAGTTCCAGGAGAGCCAGAAATACACCGAGAAACCCTGTCTTGAAACAAACACATACGATCAAGAAACATTAAACTAGATGAAAGTAAAAATCGCCTCAGCTTCAAAGAATGGAAAAAGACTCTCCAGAGGATCTACCACATCCTTTTGGTGTCTTCATGTGGAACTGCACTTATGTGCACATACCCACATACATACACAGATAAAGAAAGAAATAAAAATAAAAGCAATAAAATGGGCTGTGAAACTGAGCAGAATTCTCCAATGAAGAAACAAAATAACTAGGAAATACTTAAAAGACATTTATAGGAAAGGGGCAAGGTAGACATGTGTATTTGGGAGATTACCTGATGGTAAATGTGGTATGTATTATCTGCAAGTATGAAACTGACAAAGAAAACTTTATTTAATAAAAACTTATTTATTATACATGAAATAATAAGAGTTGAGGATTGTGTTACTTTTGTGTCTATTACAAACAGCTTTTTTAATACTATGTAGGCAATATTTCTCTAGAAAAGACTAGTGACTAATTTTCTTTAATTTTCTGTATTCCTCAGCCAATCAAAGGTAAACAATAACAGGGGTCCAGACACCTTTATTATAATAGCTATCTCTGCCTCAGATAGCAAGTTGTTGTCAAGTACCAGTTTCTTCTCCCTTGGATTTAGATTATACCTCTAATTTTAGTTTTACCTGAATAATTTGACCATGTGTTTTGCTAATTCCTTTTATTCTCCAGCAGTTGGCTGTTAGGCTTTTGCGTGGTGCTAATATAATTTGACATTGCATTATGGCACATTCTTTGACTTCTCAGATACTCCAAGATCACTTACAGTTATAGTACTTTCATGTTAAGTCTGTGATACCTTTCTATTTGTGTGTGTACATGTGTGTATGTGTGGTATATACAACATGTGAATATCCCTTCTTAATTATTCACAAATGCTGGCTTAAAAGATACATTTTACAAATTAATTACATACCTATCTTTCCCAAAACCAATTGACCACTAATAGTAAAGATTTTGTAATCTTTCTTAACATTCCAACTGTTGTTGTGGAAGATAGATGAATATTGTAGAAAATTATATGATAGTAATCATAACTCTAGCAAGGACAATACAAACATAATGTCACATAAAACGATATAAAACATTGTCTGGATTTCTGAATATATTAACATGGATTATCTCTGAGAAAGCTAATTGAAAACTAGTTTACTGAATTGAATAATGAGCTTTCATTTATATTTAATGACATTATTAATTATTATAATCATAGAGCAATTATTCACAATCACTGACAACTTTGGCCTTCCAAGGAATGTGTGGTAATGTATAACAACTTTGAAGTCAGAGAACTGAGTAGAGATAATGCTATCTGGTTTACAGAAAATACAGATGTCTTCTAACTCCCATAGGACAGCTCCTCACAACCAAGATTTGATTCTCAGTATTTCAGGAGTTTAAGACTTGTTTAATTCTTGACATGACATGTTATTCACATCATTTATCTTTTAAAGATAAAGATTTTTGTCTTTATTAGATCCGATTCTCTTCCATGTGCATTTTAGAACTCAAATTACATTGAAACTTTCTGAAAAATCGTAGGGAGAATGCATTTGAGTTACACTGAGCCTAGCAACAACTCACCCTGCAAGAATGCCGAGTGGTTATTTGTTACTTTAGCTTTCATTGAAGCATTCATAGAGACATTGAATTTGGGGTTATGAATAATGCTTATATTTATTTGTTAATTTTAAAACAGTAAAATCAGTTGAAGTTTTTAAAATTAGTTTATTCTTAGAGATTTTAATATGCATATATGCAATGTACATTTCTCATATTCACCCCACATTCCTGTACTTGTCATCCTCTTACCCTTGTTCTCACTTTATTCTTTTTCTTCTTGTTGTTACTCTTTTTTAACATAATATTTTGGTTGACCATTTGGGGATTTCCCATCACGAAACCCAAAAACCCTCATTTCCCAGTTCTTTGAGGTCTTCCTGCCCCACTACTGTGACTTCCATCTACCAAAAACAAGAAGAAAATATTGATATGTTTTTGCCCATATGTTCACAGGAGCTTGAGTTTAACTAGTGAAGCCCATAAATACATGAATATATAGCTGTTAGAACATGGGAAACCAACCAGCAACCCTTGTGGACTCTCTTAACAGTCATTAACTGCCAATAACTCTTCAGTTAGGGATGGGGACATTAACTGCCAATAACTCTTCAGTTAGAGGTGGGGGCTTATGAGTACTCTTATATCTATGCTGATATTATCGCCTGGCTTCCTTTTTATATTTATGTATGCAATAAAAGATGATTTGTATTCATGGGTACAAAGGACTACATCTGGAAAATAGTATTTCACTTCAGTCCTCACTGTACTCTGGGTCCTACAATCTACCTTCTGCTTTTTTCTGTGATATTCTCCCTGAGCATTATGGAAAGGAATTGTGATTTAAATGTCTTATTTAGGACTGATTATTCCAATCTCTTATTCTTTGCATTTTGAACAGTTGTAGGTTTCTGTGTTAAGTTACATCCAATCAAAAAGAATGGACTAAAAACTATTTTAAAATGATAGTACTTTAATTTCAAGTTCACCAAGAGTTGTGAATTTTATTTGTTTCCCCTAAAACGAACATTAAAGTGACATGTCTATGACTATAGGACCCTGATAATATCCATTCATTTTGCTTGAAAGAATCTTTCGTTTCCATTTGATCCCTTTAGTATGGCAATATAAAATAATTTTTAATAATTCCTTAGATAAATAACTAAATCATGGTTTATTTTACAAATTATATGTGTAAAGTAAAGAAGGTTAATGTACTCTTTTCTTAAGATTTGTATCTGTATTTGTAGGAGCTCTTGATATGGGACATTCTTTGGAGAAAAAAATTTAGGTTTTATTTTTAGTTATTTGTAATGGTATTATAGAATACGTATATTTTGATAAAAGGCTGTTTTCCTGTCATGTTGTTTATTATGGAAATTTCAATCAAATTTACTAGTGAAAATAAGTTAAGAAATTTCTACATGATAAAAATTTTGAATATTAATTAACATTATTTAATAAGAGCACATCAGTAGCTTTTTCAGAGTCAAATAGCCTGCCCTAATTACAAGCATACAACATTTTATGGACTTATTAGTTCATATTTAGGAATAGATGTGAATATACATATGAATGCAATAAAACTTAAGGAAAGAGGATGACATGAATTTGAAAGAGAGCATGGAAAGATATGGGAGAGCTTGGAGGGAAGAAAAAGAAGGGAAGAGTGTTGTAATTCATGTCATAATCTCAAGACTTACAAAAACTTAAAAAGTCAGTAACTATATTTATTTTCTTCAATTATCTTTATCGATTTTTTAAATTACTAGCTTTATAAGTCAATAAATAATTAATGTAATTTGTTGGTGGAAAGTTTAAATAATTTTAACAACATATTTCCATATGAAAAATCTGTTTGTTTCCAATTTATGACTTTTGTTTTACATCCTTTCCATGAGACATTTTGCTAGCTTCTTGGTTGTTGTTGGCATTATTGTTTATTTGTGCCTGAAAGAGATTTCACATTAGTTCTAACTCAGATTATTGTTTGTATTTTCACATTTGAATACTGTGTATCAACTGAATACTCCCTAAACCTACCCAATATCTGCCTTGAATCTCTTCTTAACCTTTAGGAAATTTTCATGCTTGCTGTTTCAGATCTGTGACTTGTTGCACTCTCTGTGGGACTCCACAGACTCCTCTGCTTGACTAGAGCAGGTTCCTTCAAAAACTACAAAAGTAGTTTCACAACCTTCTATCCTTTTCATATTGCAAATCATACAGACAGTTTCAAATGCATCAAATTTCAACTTCTTATTTTTGATGGGGCAGATGGTAAGATAAAGAGGCAACTTTTACAATTCTTCTTGCCAACTATTAGAGCATCTGCCTTTGGAATGAATCCAAGGGCCCTATAGATACATTTCTTGAAAGACATTTTATATATCAACCATTTTTTCTCCCTATCAACTTTTGGATCCAAACAGGGCATGTTGTACAAGGCAAAATACATTTCAACAAACTGGTGACTTTCTTAACTCCAGAAGTTATCAGTGTTCAGATTTCTTGTCATCACACTTTTAAATGTGAGCAAATTTTAAAGTTTTCGTTATCAATGACTCTAATGTTATTTTAATCATTTCGTCTTATACAGTTTTCAGCTCTTAACTTCCTATTATTCTGAAACACTGTGTTTGTTTGTGTCTTAACAATTACACTGTTCTGAACCAAAATTTTTTCAGCTATTGACGGGATGTTTTCAAAGATCATCTTGAGCCTTTTCTTTTAGAACAAACTCATTTCCAAGTGATCTTTCCAAAAATTCAATTAAATAGTGTCAGCAAAATGAATGAACAAAGGCATGTAGCAGAAGAACCAATGTATGCAAAGAGCCTATCAGGTTAAGGAATCTGAAGTATAGATTTTAGATGGAGACTGATAAAAGTTTACATACTTTTAGTAATAGAACTGACATATAACATCATGATACTTGCAAAACTTTAGCTTTATACTATTATGGCTTTACAAATTCATGATTCTTAGTACTTCAGGATTATAAACTGCTCATTTTAACATCATGAAACATTTTTCTTCATGGCTTAATTACCTTCTGTCTTGAAGTTTTTCCAGTTTCAATGTAGACTTTAAAGCACTCGTAGACTTATTCTGAACATGGAATATGTTCTCATTTTACTATCATTTTTTCAATTGCTCTTAAGTTTGCTGTAAATTATTTTTGACCTGTATTAGTTCTTTTTATCAAAACTAAGAAAGCTTTCTCTTAATTAAAATACCGAATTTATCTCTTTCTAATACAATTATTGGGAGCTCTTTTGCAGGTTTTGCAAAAGAAGGGTAATGCAGAAACTCTTTAATTCATTACTGAAAACAGGAAAGAACTGATTGGTGATTAATATAGCTCGGTTTAATTCTGGTTATGATATTTTCTAATTGATATTTCTTTGGCATGTATTTCTGAAGTGGAATTTTCTGGTTTCTTTGGAGACTTCGTTGTGTCATGTGATGTTTTTTCTGGGCGCTGTCTTATGAGAGGATGCTTTTGCTGTAGCAAACACATGGCTGTTTTGCTAAGAACAGACATTTGGTGTTATTCTGGAAGCAGCCTGGAAAAAGCACACGTGATATTATACTAGAGCAGATGCTTGAGAGAACACATGATGTTTGGAAAGGGTATAAATATAACCCAACAGAACTATGGTGAACTATAGTTCACTATATGGTGAACTATGCTGTGTGGTATTGATATGCCTTACCATCCTTTGCTGGTCATTGTTGGGCTTTATTGATGCTGGTTTTAGTTGACTATGCTGTATAGTATTGGTTCACCTTGCCATTTTTTTCTGGTTATCATTTCTCATTAATTCATAGAGAGAAACAAACCATAAAACTTCTGGTGGTGTTCCATAAAACTTCTTGCTGTTTTCTATGGATTCAGAGTCTCCTGGTTTCTTCTGGATCAAACTGCCATTGCTGATTTGTTAATGGAGTGTGTGAGCAGCTATTGATGCTGATTCTTGTGAACTGAACTGCTAATATTCTGACAAGGCATACTGGATTTGCTCCAAAAAACTATTTCTAAACATGTCTACATCCTTCTTCACCCTATTAACTTCTCATTTCCATTACCTCTGGTGGATTGTGAGCTAAAAAAGAGGTTAAACCACTTAAATACCCTTATTAAACGTGGGTTTTTAAAAATGTAAGCCTATATTTCCACTCATTAATTCTTTTCAATTTCTGGTTTAACTGTTATTTAATATTCCACTTCTTATGCTACTTTAAAAAATATGATATTAATATCTTTTTAGTTTCAAAAATTCTAATCTTAAAGTGCTCTGAGAAACTAAGAAGCACTATAATTCTTTAATTCTTCACTAGTTGAGTGAAATACATTTTTAAATTACCAAATTCAGTGTTGTGGGAGAGAGTTGTGTCTTTACCATCTTCAACTGGCACAATTATCAACTTTTCACTCATTATAAAGAAATCATTGATATTATATACGTTTTTATTTTTATTTTATTGAAAATTTTTTTATACAAAAAATTATATTCTTACCACAGTTTCCCTTCTCCCAACTCCTCCCTAATTCTACCTACTTCCCAACTCTATGCCGCTTTGCTTTTCAATTGTCCATGCTTAGAACATTATTGTGAGGCAAGATAGACTATGTCAGTCAGAAATGCTACTATGCTTAAAGATTTTTGGAATACTTTTTCTTTGAAAAACAGAAATTTCATTTTCTTTCTACAGGATACAAAAGGAAACAAATCTTTCAAATTTTTATAATACCATAATCAACCAATTATATTGTCAAAGTGTTTCATATGTAGTTTTAAGTATTTTTATTTGTTATTTGAGTGCTTTGTACACATACACACACACACACACACACACACATCTTTATATATCAACATTCCATTTTCCAACAACTCCCATTAGCTACCTCCTTAACAACATATTTACCACCCAACTTCATGTCATTTCCTTTGTATAAAATGAATTCAATTAGTGTTTCCCATATCTACATGTTGTGTCCATCCACTGGAATGTAGGTCTATTACTGCTAGCCACAGCCCCAAGGAACATTGACTATTCCTCTTTTCTTCCAGAGCCATCAACTGCCAGTAGCTCCTTACCTAGTACTAGGTGTGGCCTCAGAAGGCCCTCCATACCCATGCTGAAACACTAATAAACTTGATTTGTTTCATGTCTTTTGCAGCTGTTATAATTTTGTAACAGTTACATCCAGAACACAGATTTAATAGTACTCTTCCCAATCCTCCAACTCTTACAATCATTCTACCCCCTCAAGTGTTATGCATTGTGAGGCTTGAGCAAGTTATATGTATAGCTGACACTTCTGCAACCTTACTTGTTCTTAACATGGTCACTTGTTCTTAGCATTTTGAACAGTTCTGAGTCCCTGCCTCAGCAATTGCCCGCTGACTAAGGCTGAGATACATACAAATCTATTGGTACAAACAATCTAGAAAGCAGTTTGACAGCATAACCTTTTATTTTTATTTTATTTTATTTTTCTTGTAAGTACTGGTTCACAACAGGCATTTACATTTTTTTTTAATCTTTATTAACTTGGGTATTTCTTATTTACATTTCGATTCTTATTCCCCTTCCTGGTTTCCGGGCCAACATCCCCCTAACCCTTCCCTCTCCCCTTCTTTATGGGCTTCCCCTTCCCATCCTCCCCCCATTGCGCCCTCCCCCAACAATCCTGCGTTCACTGGGGTTCAGTCTTATGGGACCCAGGCTTTCCACTGGTGCTCTTACTAGGATATTCATTTTGCTACCTGAGGTCAGAGTCCAGGGTCAGTCCATGTGGCAGTCTTTAGGTGATGGCTTAGTCCTGGAAGCTCTGGTTGCTTGGCATTGTTGTTCATATGGGGTCTCGAGCCCCTTCAAGCTCTTCCAGTTCTTTCTCTGATTCCTTCAACGGGGGTCCCGTTCTCAGTTCAGTGGTTTGCTGCTGGCATTCACCTATGTATTTGCTGTATTCTGGGTGTGTCTCTCAGCAGAGATCTACATCCGGTTCCTGTCAGCCTGCACTTCTTCGCTTCATCCATCTTGTCTAATTGGGTGGCTGTATATATATGGGCCACATGTGGGGCAGGCTCTGAATGGATGATCCTTCTGCCTCTGTTTTAAACTTTGCCTCTCTATTCCCTGCCAATGGTATTCTTACTCCCCTTTTAAAGAAGGAATGAAGCATTTGCATTTTGATCATCCGTCTGGAGTTTCATTTGTTCTAGGCATCTAGGGTAATTCAAGCATTTGGGCTAATAGCCACTTATCAATAAATGCATACCATGTATGTCTTTCTGTGATTGGGTTAGCTCACTCAGGATGATATTTTCCAGTTCCAACCATTTGCCTATGAATTTCATAAAGTCATTGTTTTTGATAGCTGAGTAATATTCCATTGTGTAGATGTACCACATTTCTGTATCCATTCCTCTGTTGAAGGACATCTAGGTTCTTTCCAGCTTCTGGCGATTATAAATAAGGCTGCTTTGAACACAGTGGACCATGTGTCCTTGTTGTATGTTGGAGCATCTTTAGGGTGCATGCCCAGAAGTGGTATAGCTGGGTCCTCAGGTAGTGCAATGGCCAATTTTCTGAGGAACCTCCAGACTGATTTCCAGAATGGTTGTACCAGTCTGCAATCCCACCAACAATGGAGGAGTGTTCCTCTTTCTCCGCATCCTCGCCAGCATTTGCTGTCACCTGAGTTTTTGATCTTAGCCATTCTCACTGGTGTGAGATGAAATCTCAGGGTTGTTTTGATTTGCATTTCCCTTATGACTAAATATGTTGAACATTTCTTTAGGTGTTTCTCAGCCATTTGGCATTCCTCAGCTGTGAATTCTTTGTTTAGCTCTGAACCCCATTTTTTTAATACGGTTATTTGTCTCCCTGTGATAACCTTTAGGCAAACAACATGATTTGTAATCATTTCAGCTGTGAGGTTTTGACCAGTTTTAGAGTCCCAGGCATGGCTCTTCTCCTGTGTAAATATAAAGTATATATGAATACTTGATTGCTAAGAATTCTCTGTGTTTTTGTCTTGAGCCTGCTTCTTACTTTGATTGGCCCCAAGATTTTTCTATATTTCTCCTACTTAAGAGTTATAAAATCTGAAATTGCTTCCAGGAAATCTTTAGGCTTAAACAAAAAAGTCTATAAAATGTTTTTCAGGAAGATATGATGAAGTATTTTTACATCGTTACCAGGATTTTTGTATTTCAAGACTTAAACACACTTTTGAAAATGAAACTGTTCCTATTTCATATAAAATCATAAAGTTCTTAATGAATATCTCTAATAGTCAGTTCAACACCTGACCGTATAAAAATATTTACCAGACAGAGGAAGTAAAAATGCTTGCCAGTGTGGCTTAACTTCTAAAAAGTAATAAAAAGGGGGAAAAATTCGTTAACTTCACTTCTTCTTTTATCTTTTATCAAGTAGTGGATTTGAATAACAACAGTTCATACTGATCATAATGTATACTGCCATTATCACGATGGCAGTCACAATGTTACTGTGGGCCTATGAACTGGGTCAGCAAGTAACTGTGATTGTTGAGAAAAACCTGGTGAACTGAGTTTGATACCTGGAACTAGCAATAAAGGTATTAAAGATTCCTCTGAATTTCCTGTGATCTTTACATGTACACCATGACATTCACACTCATATAAATAAACTATGCATACATGCACATGTAAATAATAAATACAGTTTTAAAGAATGGTAGCTTATGACAAACAAATTTAGAAAATAGTAGCATGAAATGATCTGTCTAAAAACTTTTAGGCAGTTTTCTAAACATCACAGACTACTACCGTGTTTTTGTTTGTTTGTTTGTTTTTGTTTTTTTAGCATATTCTTTAAGCAAATCAGAATTGTGCTCCAGTTGTTCAGGGTTAGAAACATAAACACAATACATGCCTCAACATTTATGTTTTGTTAGTAAAATTATTTAGTGGGGCATGGGTAGGAATGTAGAGAGTTAAAGTGAACTACACAGAACAAATATTGCTTAATAAAACTTTAAATAATATGTTGAATTCCAACAGGTAAAGGAATTATGCATATATTGCATGGAAAAAAGACAGGATTTTAAAAAGACCAAAAATATCAAAATCCATTGTGTGTTAAATAATTTTGTGTAATCTTGACTTAATGAGGTTAAATGATTAAAGTAGTACAGAAGGTAAAGTTGAATATTCACTGTTACTTGCTCAACAGACTATGAGATACATTGCCAATTGTGTTAAAGGAGTTTCAATTTTGTTTTGACACAGAGTCCAAATTATATGATCTCATTTGTATTCCAGATGAACAAACATGGTACACATGTAGAATTTCAGTTACTATGTGAAAAATCGAAAGGGAGCAACAAAATACAAGACTAAAAAATAATGAAATCCTGTCTTAACAAGGAGGTAGTATTGAAAGAGCTGATTTGTGGCAAAATAAAGTTACAATGGATTTAATAATTGTATTAAGGCAAGGGGAAAGGAGGATTCTTAGGTGAGCTCACATTTTCTACTTTGAGTAACTGGACAGAATCACAGCCATTCAATGACATGAATAACAACAATGATCTGTGACATACTAAATAATTTAGAAAAATCCTATTTGATTCGATCTATTGAGAGTTGGAAATAAGGAACTTATCAAACTAGTCCATAAGACACTTATCATAAGCAGTCACATTTGAATCTGAAGAGATAAACTTTCCTTCAGATGAATACCATGATTGATAAGCCCATTGTCTTTCTTGGTTGAGATAACAAATGTTGCTTATAAGATAGATATTTGCTTCATATTAGGTGGAAATATGAGAAAGATGTTAGAAATATGAGCCTGAATGTCAAGTGGTAAATATTCCTTGTCATTTCAAACTAATTTCTCAAAAAAATGTTCCTCAACGTTCATGTGTGTTGTGCTATGTGTCAAAGGGAAGAGTATTGCTGTATTCCTCAGCCAATCAAAGGTAAACAATAACAAGGGTCTAGACACCTTTATGATAATAACTATCTCTGCCTCAGATAGCAAGTTGTTGTCAAATACAAGTTTCTTCTCCCTTGGACTTAGATTATACCTCTAATTTTAGTTTTACCTGAGTAATCTGACCATATGTTTTGCTAATTCCTTTTATTCTCCAGCAGTTGGCTGTTAGGCTTTTGCGTGTTGCTAATATAAGTTGACATTGCATTATGGCACATTCTTTGACTTCTCTGTTCCTCCATTTCCCATGGAAACAGTTTCATACATACAAGCCTTTGATTGAAATATTTATCATCTTTCTGATTTGCCATTTTAAAACGCACTGGTACAGATGATTAATAATATCACATGTCACAGAATGATTTAAGAGGAAATGACTCGAGGAGAAATCAAGGGGTTATACAATTAGGACTTTGATTACCTTTGGGTATACTGTTTCAGGAGAAAGTGAGATTGCTTTGTAATGAGATGTAAACTGAAAAAGTAAAAGCAGCAAACACAAGGAACTTCTCCAAATTCAGCATAAAGTTATGTAGTGCAAGTATCCTGATAGGTCCTCCTACAACAACAACTGCTATTTATTAACTGTTATGTGTTATGTTACTTAGAAAGTCCATTATATGATTTGGATATTTAATTAATTAATTCAGGATTACCTGACCTGATAATTACACATCTACAGAGCCCAAAACAATATGCCATCACTTTTACTAATACATATCGTACAAAATCGACCTTAGAACATTTCCAAGGAAAACACAGTTCTAAAAATTACTCAGTATTTTTTGCTTGTCCACCAAGCAAGCAAGGCAACATAAAAACAGCTTGAGAAAAAAATGTTTGACATCAAAGGAAATTATAGTACTTGGTGCATTTGAGATTATATTTAGGATTATGATTCTGATTGATTTCTTAAGGAAGACACAGACATAATTTAGAGCACATGATTTAGTTAAAGTCCCATTGCTGTGAAAGGACTAAGGTGACTTACAGAATAAAGTATTTAATTAGGAGCTCACGGTTTTTTGAGGGTTAGTTCACTATCATCATGGTGGGAGGTATCATGACAGGCAGGCAGCCATAGTGCTGGAGCAGTATCTGAGAACTTAAATCAATCCATAAGCATGTGGCAGAGAAAGAACTGATAAAGGCATTGACTTTGCAAGCTCTAAGCCCATCCCTAGTGACACACTTCCTCAAATAAGGATGTAACTCCTACTCCTTCCTAAACAGTATACCAATTGGAAAACACACATTCAAACATTTGAGCCTAAGGGGGACATTATCTTTCAAGACACCATAGCACATTAACAAGAGCAATCCAAAAACCCAAGAGGAATTCTATATTGATAAGGGTTTGAGGTAAGTAACTGAAGATCTTTGGATGTAAACAATGTTTGATTTTGTTTTTCTCTCTTCTTTAGCTCCTTTTCTTTTCGTGTGTACATGGGTGTGTGTGTGTGTGTGTGTGTGTGTGTGTGTGTGTGTGTGTGTGTGTGTGTGTGTGAGAGAGAGAGAGAGACAGAGAGAGACAGAGAGAGACAGAGAGAGACAGAGAGACAGAGAGACAGAGAGACAGAGAGGAAAAAGACAAAGTGAGAGGCCATTTAATAAAATCAGATATATAAATAAATAGTGTATGCTATTTGTGTACTGGGTTCTCAGTAGATTTTTATTCACAAATATTTTTAATTTTCATTGAATTCCTCTGATTATTGTCTTCAAAGGTGAGGAATTTTAAAATATAAAATAATTATAAACTATTAAAATTGTCATAAGTATTAAGGGAAAGCTACTAAAATAATAGAAATTATTACTATTCTGCCTCAACACAAATGCAGAGCCAATAAATTGTCTCAGTTACAAACACTGGAGTCAGCTGGTATCAATAGAAGGTTCTGGTTTTAGACTTTGACCTCTAATGAAATTCCAAAATCTTTTTTTATATTTCAATCTGACTCTAAGACAAAGAAGAAAAGTATCTGACAAAGCAATTGGATCAAAATCCATACTAACCTCAAAGGGAAGAAATTCGCAATGAAAGAAGTATTGAAAATTATTAGAAATTATCTTGAATTACATAAAATGGGCCTTTTGGTTATCTTTGTTTTAGTTCTGTGCTTCTTTACCTATATCCATAGTACTAGCTGACACAATACAAACTATCTTACTCTCTTGAAGCCAAGGAACTAAAAAACATACCACTGTTGCCCTTATCCTGAAAATAATATTAATCTTCATGCTGTCATGTATCCATTTTTCTTCAAGCATTCACACATTCTTTTTGCAACTACATCCTTCATCCTCCCACCTGCATCTTACTGTGGTATCTGCATATCAACATGAACAAGCATTGTATCTTACCAAGTTAGGCTTGCTTCCTAGATTTTCAATTTCTAACTCAATAGATAAATAAGTTACAATATTTGCCTTCTAAATCAATACATGGATTAGCAGTGCTCTTCTGCAAAAGCAATTTGAGCCTATAGAAAATTGCTCTTGAAAAATATGTATTGAATTAACATTAATTGGTATAGTGCTCAGAATTCTAGATACACAGTCAGATGAACTCAAGATAAGCATCACAGTTTAATGTTTCCTTGTCAGAAAATTATTCCTCACATTTTGCCTAAAATCCCTCATGATGCAATTTATACTCTATTCCCCTTGTTTTGTCCTAGGAGAAGATTGAGACCAGCTGGTGAGCATTCTCTGTGTAATAGCTCTTTATACACTTAAAGACCATTATTAAATCCCCTCTTGGCCTTATACTTTCTAAGCTGAATGGACCTAGTTCCATTAACCTTTCTTCATAGCCCTTGTTTTCCAATGATTTAATCATGTGGTAACAGTCCTCTGAATCCTTTCTATGTCCAACAAATCTTTTCAACTGTGTAACTACAAAGCACATATATTTTTTAAAGATCAAATTATTTCTAAATATCAGGACAAATTTATTTCTTCTAAAATGTTGAGTCATATTGATGCTGTCACTTAAGGATTTAACTGCCAATGTACCTATTTATGAGAAACCTTGAGCAGTTTGATACCTAACTCAATAAAGACACCTAGAAAATTGGCCCTGAACCTCTTTTTATACATAGGATTTCATAAAAATTAACAAATATATTTCTTTGACTGTTCTGTTCTTCATTTATTTCTTCAGTTACAGCAACTATTATGCAATGTCAGAAATTCTCAAGTGTAACGCTATGATACAAAACAGAAATTTTATAATGATATTAATGTTTCATGGCTTAAGAATATTGTAGACTTTGACTTAGATGCCAACAATTCAGACAAGTGAAATGACTCAGCAGGTACAAACTTGCCAAATGAGTTAATCACCTGAATTCATTGCCTAGAATGCACATGGTAGAATAAAAGAACCAACTAACTGTAGCTGCCCTCTGACCTCCACATGCGTGCCATGGTATATGTTCCTGCCCCCATATATTATGAGTACAGATGTGCTTTTACACAAACATACTATTGACAATGTAAAATATGTAAGTTACAGATAGATGTATGGAAATGGAAACATTTATACTGAACCAGGTAACCCAGACCCACAAACACAAACACTGTGTTATCCTTCATATGTCTGTTCTAGTTTTGGATCTTTAGATTTGTTTTTTTAATTTAGAGTACCCACAGAAGCCAAAAAACTAGAAAGTGGTTATGTAGGAAGTTTAAGAAAAGGAAATAATACAAAATAGGTGTTACCAAGAGGGAGAGGGCAATCAATTATGGAGTGAAGGGTAAGTAGTGAAGGAGGAGGGGAGTATAAATAAGAAGACATGCTGGATGGAGAGATAATTAACCATGAGAATGTTCTAAAAGGTCATAAATGGAAACTTAGTGTTGCAAACTCATAAGTTAAAATATATTTATATATTCTATATTGAGTGGTGGTGGTAAATAATTTTGTACCACAAGCCATACTATATGAAATAAAATTTGCAGTACTAAGTATGAGATATTACACTTCAAGTTATTAGCTGGGGAAGGGGTCCTAGATTCCCCACAGAGCAATATAGACTTATTGACATTTCTTTCTTTTGCCCATCAGAACTTGATGCTAATACCATATTAAGAAAATGCTACATATTTTGACAAGACATGGAAAAATGAAATTGGTACTGACCAGAAATCTTATTTCTGTGCACTAGCTTTCATAGTAAGAGAAATATGTGTTAGGCTTTGGAGAGGGGTGCAGATTAACAGTCTTAGAGATTTATGAATAATATGAGCTGCAATGTAACCAGCAAGGCAACCATGCTGGTATGCTCCTGTGTGGAATAGTGGTACAAATGTTACTCTGTTGACTAACTGCTTCTATTACAGTTAAAGGCTACTCCACAGAAGGCAACAAATACCTGGCATTGTGTATCTGGCAAAGAAAAGTATATTGCAGAATATGTAACTCACAGATGTAAACCTACTCCTATTACTTTGCTAAGGGAACACTGTGGAAGAGGAAGAAGAAAGACCATAAGAGGCAGCTCTCATAGAGGACTGTTGAAAACTAGTATCTTCCACACATGGCAAAGTTCATGAACTACAGCATATGCAGTTGTTTACATCAGACCCACATGAGAAAAAGCCAGTCAACCTCTCAGATTTTATAGAGAGGAGTTCAGAAAACCTTACCTCACCTGAGGAACTCTTGGCAGTTGGTAACTTCCTGAGGGAGGGGTGATCATTTTGTACAGATTTGACCTATGCTCCAGTGGCTAGATCTGTATGATCATGCACACAGTACTGGAACAACCATACTCTGGACTAGAAAGGAAGACATGAAATGGGAGAGGAGATATGAGGACTATGGGAGAAGCGGTACTGCTGTTGTCCCTGATAATATTCTTCATAAAATTATGTGTTTAGATTCTAAGCTAAAAAAAAAAAATGAAGACGAGGACGATGGGAGGAGTTGAAAAGGAGAAGTGGAGGCAGATATTATCTGCAGTTCTAGTATTCAGCTTTTAAATGATGGTTTTTAATCTGGCATATAGAATAAGAGACATACATATTATTTTGTAGGTGGATATCCAGTATTCTGTTTTCGATAAAAATTTATTGAAAAAGCTAACTTTCCTTTACTTCAGTGCACGTTTTGACATCTTTATTATAATTAGATGTTCATAATTGTGTGGATTTATCTGAGTATTCTATTATGTTCCATGTTCTACATATTGATTTTTGTTTTTGTCTAATGTTACTTTTGACACTATGGCACTGTTGTGCAATTTAAATTCATTTAAATATAATGCTTTGGCTGTTATTTCTAAATAGAATCGCTTTGGCTGAGCATGATGTTTTGCATTTCCATATTAATTTTTGTATTGATTTTTATCTCATTCCTTGAATAGTATCATTATAAAAGTTTGATAACAATGAATCTATAGGTTGATTTGAGTAAAAAAAATCCATGAGTAGAAAACTATAGCAACTTTATAAACTTTATACACATCTTGATCAAAAAACATGATGATGTGGGGAAGAAAACTGTAGAAAATATTCTATTCTCTCTAGATTTATGGTACTGGAGTTATTTAAAACCAGTAAAATAGAGATTTTGGTCAAGGGTAAAAAGCATGTCTCTCTTACAGGTTGTCATGGCTACTGCTTTCCTTCTCAGCAATGACATGACAATTGGTACATCTAGCTGGGCCTGTGAGGTAGCTAGCAATGTGGCCTGAATCCCTGTGGATGTCTTACAAGTCTGACTAAACTGGAAGGAGCAGGGGTCCTTGGCTTTTTTCCCTGCTTTTGGCACTCCTTTCTGCATGAACTTCACCTTTTAGTCATGGACAAAGATTTAGATTTTGATGCAAATGAGCGCCTGCTTGTCACAATTATGATCACGTGGACGGTACTGCTGTTGTTCCTGATAATATTCTTCATAAAATTATGTGTTGCTTTCTACTATTTTGTTCGTAGAAGGCGCAACTTTCACAGCATACTTTAAACAGAATGTGGCCGCTTTGAATACAGCCACATATCAACATTGGTGGAAAACATCAAATTCACAGGTCAGTTTTTATTTATGTTCCTAGAAAACTGAAAAATTTCTATACTTTCAAAATATTGTGGTGAGACAATATTAAGCAGTATAGCATAAATAGCATTATCTTTATCAAAAAATTAAGGATGTAGTGATTTTGATGTCTAGTACTAGCTGGGTTATTTCAGAAGTCAGGATTTGAGAAAGGTGTAATATAAAATTAAATGAGAATTTGGGTAATTAAACATATTTCTATTAAAGTAACATAGAATACTTAGTATGCCTAGAACCATATCTTGCTCCTTTCACTAGTAATTGCAAACTTCAGTATATCTGAAACAAAATGGGAGAAATGATAGTTCTTCAATGACAAAGTTGAAAGACAATTTTGACAGTATTTTAAATTATACTATAAGATGTTCAAAAAGAAAAATGTATGTTAACAACAAATGATTGAATATAAAAGAGTAGAAATAAATAGATTTGCTTTTCACTGACTATCCCTAAAATGTACTTAAATAGAAATTGTAAGAGTAAGTATTTAAAAGAAAATAGCTCAAATTTGATATACATATTTATCATACTTTAAAATATTATCATTTTATTTAAAAGTAAATGCAATTTAGATTCTTTGGAAGGCAAATCATATTTTAAGGAAAATCATACACACTATAAAAAGGAGTAATGTTGGAAAATTTGCTATACTTGTCACTGATTTTAAAAAATGAGTTTTAAAATCATTTGTATTTAATCTTTCTTTACAGGCAAATATGAAATCTAAATAAAAAGATCTCACCATCAACTGTTACGTGGATCCATTTACTAAGTACTTGTCGGGGTCCAGCCTTGACATTGGAGGTCATCAAGGACTAGGGATACCTGGTAGGGGGGTAAGAAAACCAACAGTTGAGGAAGCTGACGGGCTTGTTCATAAAGTGAGAGCTTCTCAACTCGGGAGTCAGAATGCGTTTCAGACTTGACTCAACCCCAGTATTTTACTGAAATCATACAAGGGAGTTGGGTTACAAAGTTCATAGAGTGGGTGGGGTGTGGGGTGTGGGTGGGGGTAAACGCTTCTTTATTTTTCTGCGCCAACATTTTCCTGTGATACAGAGTAGTGCCAATTTAGAACAGAAAAAAAAAAGAAATATAAATTATCAAACATAAAAGTTGTGTAGCAAGCACATTTTTTTTTTAATATCTCCCAACCACCAGTCTCTGTTGAGGTCTGGGGCAGCAGTATTGCGGCTACAAAGTCAATAACTTTCAGACATGTGCAAACATGAGATCATACTGCTAACCCTGTCTGTCTACAAAAACATCCTCACCTAACCCGTATGGAGAATTCCTTGGGGCCTGCCACCATCGTCCCTAAACACAAGGAAAGCATTGCTGATTTTCTAGGAAACATCTGTATGTTATTCCATCGTCAGTTTTATGATAAAAATGCCCTGTTTTTATTACACAGAACTGAGACTAAGACTGGAGGAACAGCTGCAGATGTACTCGTCTCTGCCCGCGCGCGACCCTAGCTTGCTTTCATTTGCACCTCGATCGAGTGACTGTAACATACATTTCTCTTGAATTCATAAACAGCTTTCACTTTAATATTATTGGTAACATCTAGTCCCTGGTTATCAAGAGGGCTCTTACTAGGTCTTGCCAGATCACCAAATACCAGTTTAATCAAGAAAGGAGGAAAATAGATAAGGAGAATGGTAAGTACTAAGAATAGTTGTAGAAATGATATCACGAGGTGCTTGCGCCAAAGAAGCAGTCTTTGGAGCCTCTCAGTACTCATACTAGGGCCCACAAGAGGTCATAGCCTCACGCTCTGAAACATGGTACTCCTGGAAGGTTTTTCTTCCTTGTCATCAAGGGTCCCGGGCATCTCAAGCTTAATGTGGTATATCTCTAATAAGTACTAATGACGTTAAAACATGATTGACATTTAAGTTTAAAAAAATAATGTTATCTTGGAAAGTATAATTTTAAAGACTAAAGCCATATAGATTGGAATATTAAATGCCCAGCTATAAAATTGTGAGAGATCCTCATTTTGAAAGTTATGGTAGAAATTAGTCATAAATCTATTGGTTAACCATGGATCCTTTTATAATGTCTAGTCGCATATTTATTGTCTCTAACTATTGAGTATTTCACATCTCCAGGCTCAGAAATGCACAGGAATTAGGTCAAAATATATATTTACTGGACATGTGTGTGCATGTGCCCGTGTGTGTGTGTGTGTGTGTGTGTGTGTGTGTGCTTGAGGTTCACCAAAAACAACTTTTAAAATTATTAATTTAAATGTTTAGCTTTATCATCTTATATAGTCTTGCATATAATATTTTCATTTTTAAATTAGCATACAATGTGATAGAATTTATTATACATAAATAAAATTGTCCCCTCTTCATTAAACTATTCTCCTTGTCATTCTTTAACCCTGTCCAGAACCCTTTCCCCCAAAAAATCTTCTTGTAGTTTCTAATACACACATTTAAGCCTGCTTTATTCATGACACAACCATGAAATATTTTCTTTCCTTTGCATACCATACATTTTATTGTTTCTGGCCACATTGCTTCATACCTCTTATTTCTTCCAACACAGAACTCTTCTATCTTTAACACAAACATGCATATGTACACATACACTTGCACACAATTTTTAAAAATATGTTTGTTTTCCTGAAGAGCATGAACAAACATTTCTTTATCCTGGATAGTATGCCTCAATCAACAAACCAAAAAATTATTCTACATAAATTGATCTTGATGAACCAATTAGTTCACTAGGCTTACAAGAGCATGGGCAATTGAACCATGGATATAAGAACATGGTTTACTCCCAAATAGCTGTATAACTGAGAAGCCTTTCCCAGTGTGGAAAACAACTTTCTCCTAGCACCTACATAGGATCCCTCTTTCAGTTAACCTTACACGTCCTATATACACTGATATCTCCCAATACCACTTGCAGTTTTTGTTTCCATTAAGTCAGTTCTCATTTTCTCCTAACATATCATCTGTCCTATTACTACTTGTGTGAACTTCCATAGTCTTTCATGTAATTTTTCTCTGTAGAATAGTCTATCGATCTTTATTGTAACTCCTCTATTTCCATGTTACACAGAAGCAAACTCCCATCTACACCAAAGACATTTCCTTAACATTTCTGTTTTACATGTAGCCATGGGTTTAATATTTTATTTTATCAGCATTCACATTCATCTTAGTGTTAACCTTGAGATATTCTATTCCTGATATACAACACTTGAAAAGAATTTCAATTATCAACAAATTCATACAGAATATTTATTTATATAGTATTTTATTTATAGATTATGTAAACGCAAAGTAAACAAAGCCAAAATACCTCATCTTTTATGGTGTTTATTATTACTTTTCTTTTTCTCGGTACTTCATTCCAGACGTCAGTCATCTCAGTGGTTACACAATAATTTTTGGGTTTATTCTCCAACTTATATTTATCTTCTCATCAGTTTCTATTTCTTTCCCTTCTTTCTTACTTCTCAGTTTGTTAATTCAGCTGTATTTTTCTTATTCCTTGAGGTAAGTACTTAGATATATGGTTAATTGTAATCTTTTTATGTCAAATATATGCATTTAAATTGGGAAATTTCCTGTTAAATCCTCTTTAATTATATTTTATATATTTTCTCATATTAGTTTTGCATTATTCTTAAAAGACCAAATATTATATAATTGAGTACAGTTATTTCTTTATTGTTACTAAATTTTATATGTAAACATTGCATGATAGTTTTATAGTCTTAGTTTATATTAATAGCTTATACCCATTCTTTTTAGTTAAAGACTCTATAAACTTGTATTAGTCTACTGTAACAATTGATACAAATATAATTTTACACTAGTTTTATTTTGCCTTTAGCTGCTTTTGCCTATTATTAATATAATTTAGTTACTTTAGATTCTTTATTATACACCATTATCAAAATGTCATATGATATACTTTTCTTTTAACTTTTTTTTCGTCACATATTTACATTTTAAAACATTTGCAGCTTAATCCTCCTTTGGAATACAATTCTATGACTTTTGTCAAATGTAAACTCTCATATGATTATGACAGGCATGCTACAAGATGATTCTTACCACTTTCTTAAGTCCCTACTGTCTACTACTTAAGTAACTTCCATATTCCAACAGGTCAATTGTTGATATATTATCTGTATCTATAATTCTACACTTTCTACTATGTCATAGGAGTTGGAAATGTTTTTTTCTGCTTATTGCTAAGTAATCGTCATTTTATGGATGTATGTCTATTTGCTTATGCATGTGAGTTGTTTTCACTGGTTCATGGTTATGTAAAAAATATCTTCTACTTTTACTTGTAACATGTATGAACTTTTCTATTCACTTCTTTCGTACAATGTCTAGGAGGGAGACAGTTGTTTTATAAGGTAGGTGTACATTTTACTTTACATGCAATCAAAACATTTTGCAAAGCCATGGTACAATTAGTCATGCTTATCAAAACCACACTAACATCCAAATTTCTAATATACTTGCCATAATTTGATATCTTCAAGTTTTATGGTAATAAAGATTTTTAATTTAGAATGATTTTTAAATTTTCAGCCCTGAAAATATATGTACAGATAATACTATACAATCCAAACAGTTCATATTTAAGAATACATAGATACTTATGTATGTACATACATAAATATATATATACATACATGCATATAATAACAATCAAAACACAGGCCATGAAATTGAAAGAGCAAAGAGGTATATATGAGATACTTTGGACAAAGGAGAGAGGAAGGAGAAATGATGTAATTATATCATAATCTTAAAAATAAAAGAAAATATATCACTATCAATTTTTTCAGAAAATGAACATAGATCAAGAAAGACTATAGTGAAGCCCACCTCATTTACTTTTGTTATATTAGTATCTAACATCATCATAGTACGTTTCTGAAAAATAAGAAACTAATATTTACATTTTTAGTTTTTAATAATAATTGTATTAATTATGTTATGTATTTACTTTACATCCTATTCTCCCTCCTCTCCTCTAAGTCCTTCCATTTAACCTCCCTTAACCCCCACCCATCCTTCCTTCCCTTCGACTCAGAAAAGGCCTCTCTCTCTAAAAAGTTTTTGGAATATCAAGTTGCAAGACTAGGCACATCTTTATTGAGGCTAGACAAAAGCAGTCCAGCTAGGGGAAGGGGATACAAGAGCAGGCAATGTAGTCAGAGACAACCCTACTTTAGGAGTCTCACATGAAGACTTAGCTACACAACTGTTACATATGTGACTCCCAGGAATGTTTTCATGTTGGCAGCTCAGTCTCTATGAGCACCTTTTGACCCAGGTTAGTTTGATTCTGTAAGTATTCTTATGGTGACCTTGACCCCTCTGGTGCCTTCATTTCTTCCTCCCCCTCTTCTTCAGGATTTCCCAAGCTCCATTTAATTTTTGGCTGTAAGTATCTGCATTAGTTTCCATCAGTTGCTGTATTAAACCTCTCTGATGACAGTTATGCTTGGCTCCTGTCCACAAGTATAGCATAATAGCATTAATGGTGTCCATGGGTTCACTTTCATGACATGAGTCTCAGGCTGAGCCAGTCATTGGTTGGTCCTTCCCTCAAATTCTGCTTCATCTTTACCACTGCACAACTTGTAGGCAAAACAAATTGTGGGTCAAAGGTTTTGTGGCTAAACTGGTGTTCCAGTCCCTCCATTAGAAACCTGGTTTACAGGAGATGGCAGGTTCAGGCTCCGTGTCCCCCATTGCAAGAAGTCTGAGCTGAAGTCACATTTATATATTCCTTGGAGTTTCTATTCTCCTAGGTTTCTAGTGCCTCCCAGAGGTACTCCCCCACAATCAAATTGTCTATCACTTCTGTTTCCATGCTCACTTTCTTCCCCCTACATACCCTAATCTCTAATCTAGCTCCCCTTCTCAGTGAGATTCAAATGTCCTAACTTCAGCCCTCCTTGTCACTTAGCTTCTTTGGGTCTGTTGTTTATATCATTCTTATTTTATACTTTATAATTAACATCCACTTATAAATGAGTATGTACCATGTTTTTCTTTCTAGGTATGGTTTCACTCACTCAGGATGATCTTTTCTTGTTACATTCATTTGCTGGGAAAGTTTATGTCATCGTTTTGTATTTACTTCTGTTTCTTTGATGGAATTGCATTGATCAACAGGCCTTTTTTCAAAATGCCAGAACCATGCTGTTTTTACTACTATTGATCTGTAGTAGAGCTTGAAATTCAGTATGGCGATACCTCCAGAAGTTCTTTTTATTGTATAGGATTGTTTTTTCTATCCTGGGTTTTTTGTTTTTCTATATGAAGTTGAGTATTTTCTTTCAAGATCTGTAAAGAATTATGTTGGAATTTTGGTGGGAATTGGGTTGATTCTGTAGGTTGCTTTTTGTAAGCTTGCCATTTTTCCTGTCAATCCTACCTGTCCCTGAGCATGGGAGATCTTTCCAGCTTCTTATATCTTCTTCAATTTTTTTTTCTTCAAAGATTTGAAGTTCTTGCCATACATGTTTTTTAATTAACCAGCATTTATATGGAATTCATATGAGCTCTCCCTCCTCCTTGTACCTGTTAATAGTTAACTGCTTATATGTCTTTGAGGAAGAGTACTGAATCATGACCTCTAATAACTTTAGAAACTGTTAACTGCTTATGAGTCTTGGGGAGAGTTGAGACATCATCTAACTTGATTTTTTTTGTTGTTCAACATGAAGTCCAAAGTACCACTTTCTTTTGATTTAGGACAGTGCCTGCATATATATATATATATATATATATATATATATATATATATATATTCTTAGTCTCTTACAACTTTCATTGTCAAGAATCTTGTTAGAGAATCTGTAAGATATTCCCTGATTCGAGGTAATGTTTGGAATATGGTTGTCCATGCATGGTATAAATATTGTCCTCTTGAATTATCAGCAGGGATGCTAATATGAAGGATAATTGCATACAATTATTCCCATTTACTTTATGTCATACAGGGAGTTAGATTCATGAATCCATTCCCCTCCCCCAAGGCAAATAGGCAGTTAACAGTCCCTTGAGGCAGAGTCCCATGATGCTTCATTCTTCGCCATAGGCAGTTAACTGTTTCTATGGGGATCAACAGTCATGAGTCCTTATACCTACCCAAAGACATATATGCAGTTGCCAGTTAACAGTCACAAGGAGGGAGGGCTCATGAGGCAGCAAACCTCCACCCAGACTTCTAGACAGTTAAGTGTTTCTGCGAGGAGAGTCCTGAAAGGTCATACCTCTCCACAACCATATAGAGACCAATTTCAGTTCTAATGGGACATCATTCATGAGGCCATTTTCTTTTCCATCTTCACATTGTACCATGCCTTTTCACTTCTGCAGTATCAAAGGTGGGACCCGAAGAGTGTCTTCAAACACATATATTTTACTTTTTGTCTACTTACACTTTCTGTTAAAACAATTTCTAGTGCTAAGTACATGTGGCCACACACATCCTTAAAGATATATAGTATAAAGACAGTTAACGGTTCCCAGAGATGTGGGGGTGGTATTCTTTACTATGGGATTGTGTGTATGTGGTCTTCACTGACAGAATTATTCACTGGCAGAACTAAATACCCATGATAAGTAGACTTTTACCCATACTTCTATAAATCACCCTAAATAAAATTAGTTTTTTTTATCAAACTAAACTTGAACAAAATTATTTCTTGAGCATATCACCAATTCCTGAAGTACATAGAGATTTATAGAGATTCCCAGGAAAGGATCTCATAGTATGTCATCCCCTGATGTGAAACATAACAAAACCAATGAAGAGTTTGAGATGAGTCATTTGTCTTATTTCTGCTCGGTATGACAGGACATGTAACGGAAGCTAAGCTGTCTGGGGAGAGAATGTCTTGAGGACTATCCTGATACAGCTTTCTGTCTTCTATGTGTGGCATGGATTAAGATAATTTCTCTCTGCTGTGGTAGTTGTATTTTTCTTGCTATGGGTGAAAATACATGAATGCAACTATAGCTGATCTTTATGAAGGCAGATTGTCTGTGGGGAAAAGCCTAGAGTATTATTTTTCTCTAAAAAGTGTAGAGTTAGAGTTCCTTCATGAATGGGGTATGTTACAAATGTGAAGTTAGCCCCTGAACTATTGATGGACTAGAGAACATATTATTCATGAATATAAGTAGTATACGACCGGTTTCAAAACAGGTCATAATGTCAGCCACATGGACATTGTTGTGAACAATAAGATTTGCAACTATGTAATTGGGTTCATGCTGTTTTCCCAGAAAGAAATTGATCACCTATGGGAAGAATTTCAAAACAGCACAATGCTAAAAACATGTGAATGTTGTCCCCTGTATTGTTTATGAATTGGCAGAGAAAAGAAAAAGGGTGAAGAGCGGGGGTGAAGAATGAGAATGAAAGTACAGATTAGATCTGTATTAAGAAGGAAACCCTACTTGAAACATCAAAACCGATGGGTGTAATCAAATAGTAAATAGACAAAGACTGAATATATGTGTTAGAAGAAACTCCTCAGAGAAGCAGTCCCAACTAACCTGGGTCCCTGAGATCTCTCAGACACTGAACATATACAAAGCAACATACTCCAGTTGATATGAAGCCCCCAACACATATACAGCAGAGCTCTGCCAGGTCTGAAGTCAGTCAGAGTATAGGCACCTAACCCTCAAGTAATTTGGGGCCTGAGGGCGTGGGGAGGTCTGGTGGGGTTGGGAAAGGGACATCCTCTTGGAGATGGGGGTGGGATGGGAGGTGGGATGTGGAACAGTCAGAGGGTAGATTAGGAGGGAGATAAAGTCTGGACTGTAAAAACAGATTAAAGAATAAAAAAAAATAAAAATAAAAAAGATACCCTTTGGGTCCCACTTTTGATACAGAGGAAGTGAAAAACCATAGTGGAAAGTTTCTTTATGAATGGGGAGTAGAAGGTGAAGGTCTTATTAATGAGTTAACACAGGAAATTGTAGTAATTAGGGAATATTCTTTCACTGAACTGTTTGAATTGAGAAAGATTATGAACAAGAAATGAGAGAGCTTCTCACAACCTGGCTCATAGGTTATAGCACAAGGGAATAGTTTGAGTAGTATGGACGCAGAGAAATTGAGTAATTATTCACCCTTCAAGACAAACATGCATAATCTGAGGAAATCAGTACCTGACAGCCTGGCACATAAGAGTCATTAGAGACACTTGATTACTGCCGGATGAGCTTCCCCATGAATATCAAGAGCATGAAAGGAAGTGTAGATATTACTGAGGACAAGAGAGGTACTTGATGCCCATTTTACTAGACCTCATAGGACTAACTATGTTCATGAGAGAATTAAGAAGGAGGTTGATTCAGGAGGAATTTCAGATGTGGTATGGTACTTTAGTGACTCTGCTGAGCACCATGATGAGACATAATCTTTGTGAGACAGGAGAGGCTTGTGTAGATCGAAATGATTTAGACCAGCATGTAAATTATGTCTATAAAGTCCTAAAACAATCAAGAAGAACTAGGACAAATAAAAAGCAAATTTCCCTGCCTATCACTCACAATGAAATCTACCAACATTTGTTCCCTGCTAAACACTCTAAGGAAAATAGCCAGAAAGCTAAACTCAGGGATGTGAGCTTTGATAAGGCTAAAGCCTGGATAAAAGTTCAATGGAAGTATGTATGTCAGAGTAGTAAGGTGGAAAAGTTAAGCTCGTTTCAGAGGCAGGAAGCTATTCCCCCAAAGAAATCTATATTTCTCCCAAGCAAGAGAGTATAATGTGTATGCAAATTGTTCTCAACCCCAATGTCATCTCAGCAGCCAGATGTGGCAAATTGAGAGGTAATAGGGACGTGCAGCTAAGGCCCAGAAACTGTCAGGCTCAGGAGCATGTGGGGTGCATCCTGTGAGAGTAATGCCCAGCTTCTACTTGGGCAAAAGGAGTCGGCCACAGCTTGTCTAAGCCTGTTGAAGGTCCAAAGGGACTCTGTGGCAAGTCTACAGGATGTAGAATTTCCATGGCTCAAGAGAGAAAAAACCACATTGAAGTCTTAACGAAAGTAAAACCTCCCATTCATAATATTATGCCAAACATTAACCATTCAAGAAAATTGAAGCAAGTAATGAAATCTTCATGCTGCCTTGGATACTGTCAACATTTTTATTTAGTAGAATTGTAGCTGCTCCAGAGATCAACCGGAACATCCCTGAAAGAGATGGTGGTGGACATTCAGTGATCCTGTTGTCCTCATTTTACTAAGGTTTCCTACCATGAATAAAAGTGTGGTAATATCCTTAGTGTTTTACAGAAACATATATGCATAACATTCAAGCACTCTGAAAATGTGTGAGTGTATATTTGCAAAAATGCAAAAATCACCTCAAGCAGGCCATAAGAAATAGATAAACACACCTATGAAATTCTTGGAGCTGTTGCATTTATTGGCAACTTTATGCTTGACAAAGTCATGAGTCGCACACAAAAAGGTGAGTGAGAAAAATCCTCCAATAGCAAGTAACTGTTAACTTTAAAACAATGATAAATGTCTAAGTGAGGTTACCCTATGTGGATGTGTGTGTAAAAGATGCTCCAAGATACATAAGTTTATTAAGTGAAAATCTACAAGATGGGATCACTGGAAGAAATCTGTATTGAAGGAGATGTTTCAGAGAAGAATAAACATACTATTTTATTAAGGGGATATTTAGTTCTCTTTACTTTTTCTTTATGTCTTCAGGTAATCTAGCATTCATGGGAGAGTGTATTTTAGATAATTTTATTTATAGGTCCAGCTAGATTAACACTTAAAGTTCTATAACTTAGAACAGATAAACCTTATATTTTGCTATTTTGATCAGAAGCCTTTTCTTACTTGGTTTCAACAAAGGTCAGATATGTCAATGTTGAGATGGTAATTCTAGTTAGGCAGCTTGACTTTTTCTTCTTCAGTGAGATACTTATGTGTTGTCTTCAGCATGGTGCTTACAGTCAGTTTATGTAGATTAACTAGTATCCCTAAGCCTGAGTTGCTTAGGAGTTTCCATGAGTGTCCTTTAGCCAGCAACTCAATTACTTGTAACCCACTCCTGGCACTGGAAGTTTCACTTGGTGCCAAGAGAGATCTAGTTGGGGCATTCTTTCCTTGTTATTTGTTGATTCCATAGAGATTTGTTTCATTTATGTGGGTGTACATATATATATATATATATATACACATATATATGTATATGTATGTATATATATATATGTGTGTGTGTGTGTGTGTGTGTGTGTGTGTGTTAAGAAGTTTCTATTATAGGTTTACATATGACCCCTCAAATGGTGGTCCCTCTACTCCCTCCCTTACCCACCTTTAAATCCTCTGAGCCATTTAATCCCCTCATTACAGTCTACCCTGCCACTGTCAATAGCTTATATATTCTATTTCCACTTCTTCAGTAAAGCCTTTCCTCACCCTTAGTCCCTTCCTGTACATCTCATCTCTGTAGTTATATCAATTGTGAAATCAAAAGCTTAAGAGTTAACGTACACATACTTAAAAGAGAGCAATTCTCAATTTGTGGATTGTGGCTCCTCTAGCAAATCTCTATCTCCCCAAATATTTACATTACAATTAGTAACATCAGCAAAAACAAATCACACTTATGAAGCAACAATAGCAGTTATTTTATGTTTGAGGCTCACCACAACATGAGGAAGTGTATTTAAACATCACAGCAATAGGAAAATTGAGAACCACTGACATAAGAGAATGTATATCCTATTTGTCTTTTGGGGTCTGGGTCACCTCACAGAAGTTAATTTCTTCCAGCTCCATCTACTTACCTGAAAATTTCATTTCTTTTCTTTAATGACTGAGTAAAATTCCATTGTGTAAATATATGGTTTTTTTATGCATTTATCCATTGATGGTAATCTAGACTGCTTCCAATTTCTGGCTATTATGAATAAAGCAGCAATGAACATGAACAAATGTCTCTGTAGAAGTAGATTGTAGAGTTTTTGGATATATGCCCAAGAATGGTATACCTGGATCTTGAGATAGATAGATTCTTAGGTTCCTAGGGAACTGCCACATTGATTTCCATAGTTTGTGGTGTCACCAGCTATTGATTAGTGTTCCTATTACCCCACATCCTCAGCATCATGAGATGTCATTTGTTTTATTGATCTTGGCTATTCTGACTGGTGCACAATGAAATCTCAAAATAATTTGGTATATATTTCACAGATGACTAAGAATGTTGAATATTGATTTAAATGTTTTTTGTTCATTTGTGTTTAGATATTAAGATTCTGTTTAGATCTCTACCCCATTTTATAATTTGTTTCTTTTCTTGATGCCCAGTTATGTGTGTGCTGTATTTTTGAGTTCTTACATATTTTATATATTGTGTTGTATTTTTGAGTTCTTACATATTTTACATATTATACCTATATCAGATATATAACCTTTTGCTACTCTGTAGCCTGTCCTAATGATGATGACCTTTGCCATTCAGGTTTTCAGTTTCTTGAGATTCTGTTTATAACAGTTGATCTTAATG
Organism: Rattus rattus; assembly: GCF_011064425.1. Taxonomy (NCBI): domain Eukaryota; kingdom Metazoa; phylum Chordata; class Mammalia; order Rodentia; family Muridae; genus Rattus; species Rattus rattus. Next base: position 122,697,989 of record NC_046172.1, on the reverse strand, counting down.
TCAGTTATTCAGAGCCTTCCCCACATGTGGCCCATACATATACAGCCACCAAACTAGATAAGATGGATGAAGCAAAGAAGTGCAGGCTGACAGGAACCGGATGTAGATCTCTCCTGAGAGACACAGCCAGAATACAGCAAATACATAGGCGAATGCCAGCAATAAACCACTGAACTGAGAATAGGATCCTCGTTGAAGGAATCTTAGAAAGGACTGAAAGAGCTTGAAGGGGCTTGAGACCCCATATGAACAACAATACTAACCAACCAGAGCTTCCAGGGACTAAGCCACTACCCAAAGACTATACATGGACTTACCCTGGGCTCCAACCTCATAGGTAGCAATGAATAGCCTAGTAAGAGCACAAGTGGAAAGGGAGCCCTTGGTCCTGCAAGGCTGGACCGAAGTGAACGGATTGTTGGGGCGAGGGGCGTAATGGGGGAGAGGATGGGGAGGGAACACCTTAAGAAGGGAGGGGGAGGGGTTGGGGATGTTGACCTGGAAACTGGGAAGGGGAATAACAACTGAAATGTAAATAAGAAATACTCAAGTTAATAAAAATGAAAAAAAAAGTCAGTTGTCTTTGTTTACAAAAACTTTTCTTATGCTAATGAGTTCAAAACAATATACTATGCATCGCTTTCTATCTATTAGAATCAATGTATCAGGCCACATGGTGATGTCTTTCATCCACTTGGACTTGAATTTTGTGCAGGATGATAAATACGTATCTATTTGTATTCTTCTACATGTAGCCATCCATTTTGAATAGCATCATTTGTTAAAGATGTTATCTTCCTTGGAGTGTATATGTCTGAATGTCTCAACAGAGATCAGATATCCACAGGTGTATTGACTTATATGGTCTTCAGTTTCAATTTAATTGATTAATGGGTCTATTTTTGTCAATACCATGCTGTTTTTAGTAACATAGCTTTGAAATACATTATGAGATTGGGGATACTGATAACTTCATCATTTGTGGATATATATATATATATATATATATATATATATATGTATATCATTTCCTTGATTTATTTTCAAATTTATTACTAGAATAGAGAATTTTAAATGTGCGACTTTGTTATTGTCTGAATTATGTCAGTCTATCTCCTTTTTGACTCTAATTTTCTTTTTCTCCCTTTTTATTGAATTTTTAATTTACATTTCAAATAATATACCCTGCTTTCCCCTCCAGAAACTGTGTCTCCCATCCCCCTCCCCTTGCTTCTATGAGGGTGTTCCTCCACCTTCCTACTCACTCCTTCCCGCCTGCCCAGCCTGGCATGGCCCTATACTGGGGCATCAAACCTTCATAGGACCAAGGGGAAAAAGGGAAAAAAAGGAAATTAGAGACAAAAAGGAAATAGACTCTGATATAATTTGATAATAACATGAACTAACCCATGACCCAGCAGCATATGTAGCAGAGAATGGGCCTTGTCAGCCATCAGTGTCTTTGGTTGGTAGTTTAGTCACTGGGAGCTCTGGGGAGTCCGGATGGATGAAATTGTTTTTCTTCCTGTGGGATTACAAACATCTTCATCTCTTCTGGATCCAAGTCCAATGGTTGGCTGTGAGCATCTACATCCATATTTGTCAGGTTCTGGTAGAATCTCTCATGAGACAGCTATATCAGGCTTCTGTCAGCATGCACTTCTTGGCATCTACAAAAGTGTCTGGCTGGAGGACTGTATGTGGGATGGATCTCCAAGGGAGGTAGTCTCTGGATGGCATTTGCTTCAGTCCCTGTTCCACAATTTGTCTCCATATTGCCTACGATGAGAATTTTGTTCCCTATCTACAAAGGACTGAAACATCCAACTTTGGCCTTCCTTCTTCTTGTGCTTCATATGGTCTGTGAATTGTATCTTTGGTATTCTGAGATTTGGGGCTAACACCCACTTATCAGTGAGTGCATACCATGAGTGTTTTTCTGTGATTGGGTTAGCTCACTCAGGACAATAATTTATAGTTCAATCCATTTTTCTGTGAATTTCATGAAGTCATTGTTTTTAATAGCTAAGTAGTACTCCATTGTGCAAATGTACCATGTTTTCTGAATCCATTCCTCTGTTGAAGGCTATCTGGGTTCTTTCCAGCTTCTGGCTACTATAAATAAGGCTGCTATGAACATAGTGGAGTATGTCTCCTTGTTATATATTGGAGTATCTTTTGGGTATATGCCCAGGAGTGGTATAGCTGGGTCCTCAGGTAGTACTAAGTCCAATTTTCTAAGGAACCACTAGACTGATTTCGAGAGTGGTTGTACCAACTTGCAATTCTACCAAAAATGAAGCAGTGTTCCTCTTTCATCAGTTCCTCACCAACATCTGCTGTCACGTGAGTTTTTTATCTTAGCTATTCTAATTAGTATGAGGTGAAATTTCAGGATTGCTTTGATTTGCATTTCCCTGAACACTAAGGATGTTGAACATTCTTTTAGGGGCTTCTCCATCATTTGATATTCCTCAGTTGAGAATTATTTCTGTACCCCATTTTAATAGGGTTATTTTATTCTCTGGAGGCTAAATTCTTGAGTTCTTTACATATTGGAAATTAGCACTCTATTGGATATAGGATTGGTAAAGATGATCTTTTGCAAATCTTTTGATTGTCCTTTTGCCCTATTGACAGTGTCCTCTGGCTTACTGAAGATTTGCAATTTTATGAGGTCCCATTTCTCCATTCTTGGTCTTAAAGCATAAGCAATTGGTGTTCTGTTCAGGAAATTTTCCTCAGTACCCATGTGTTCAAGGTTCTTCCCCACTATTTCTTCTATTAGTTTGAGCATATCTGGTTTTATATGAAGGTGCTTGATCAACCTGGACTTCAGCTTCGTACAAGGAAATTAGAATGGATCAATTTGCATTCTTCTACATGCCGATTTCCAGTTGAACCAGCACCATATGTTGAAAATGCTGTCTTTTTTCCACTGGATGGTTTTAGCTCCTTTGTCAACGATCAAGTGACCACAGGTATTTGGATTCGTTTCTGGGTCTTCAATTCTATTTCATTGGTCTACCTGCCTGTCTCTGTACCAATATCATACAGTTTTTATCACTATTGCTCTGTAATACTGGTCAGGGATGGTGATTCCTCCAGAATTTCTTTTATTGTTGAGTATAGTTTTCTCTATCCTGGGTAATTTGTTATTCCAAAAGAATTTGCAAATTGCTATTTCTAGCTCTATGAAGAATTGAGTTGAAATGTTGATGAGGATTTCAATGAATCTGTAGATTGCTTTTGACAAAATGCCCAGTTTTACTATATTATCCTGCCTATCCATGAGCATGTGAAGTCTTTCCATCTTCTGAGATCTTCAATTTCTTTCTTCAGAGACTTGAAATTCTTGTCACACAGACCTTTCACTTACTTGGTTAGAGTCACACCAAGATATTTTATGTTATTTGTAACTATTATGAAGGATGTTATTTAATTAATATCTTTCTTAGCATGTTTATCCTTTAAGTAGAGGAAGGCTACTGATGTCTTTGAGTTAATTTTATACCCAGACACTTGGCAGAAGTTGTTCATTGAGTTTAGGAATTCTCTGGTGGAACTTTTGGGGTCACTTAAGTATACTATCATATCATTTGCTAGTAGTGATATTTTGACTTCTTCCTTTCCAATTTGTATCCCTTCGACTTCCTTATATTGTCTGATTGCTCTGGCTTGGACTTAGAGTACTATATAGAATATGTAGGGAGAGACTGCAAACTTTGTCTAGTCCGTGATTTTAGTGGAATTGCTTCAAGATCCTCACCATTTAGTTTAATGTTGGCTACTTGTTTGGGATATATTGCTTTTACTATGCTTAGGTATCGACCTTGGATTCCTTCTCTTTCCAAGACATTTAACATGAAGGGATGTTGAATTGTGTCAAGTGCTTTCTCAGCATCTAAAGAGAATATCATGTGGTTTTTCTCTCTGAGTTTGTTTACATAGTGGATTACATTGATGGATTTCCTGGGTCTTCAAATCTATTCTATTGATCCACCTGCCTTTCTTTGTACCAATACCAATACATTCAATTTTTATCACTACTGTTTTGTAATACAGCTTGAGGCCAGGGATAATGATTACCACAGAAGTTCTTTTATTGTTGAGAATAGTTTTTGATATCCTGAGATTTTACTTTTCCAAATGAATTTGCAAATTGCTCTTTCTAATTATATGAATAATTGAGTTGGAATTTTGATCAGGATTGCACTGAATTTGTAGATTGCTTTCAGCAAGATGCCATTTTTGCTTTTTTAATCCTACCAATCCTTGAGCATAGGGGATCTTTTCATCTTCTGAGATCTTCTTTGATTTTTTTTCTTCAGAGACTTGAAGTTCTTGTCATATGTATCTTTCATTTTCTTGATTAGAGTCATAATATATTATTTGTGGCTATAGTGAAGGGTGATATTTCCCTAATTTCTGTATGACCCTGATTATCCTTTCAGTAGAGGAAGTTTACTGATTTGTTTGAGTTAATTTTATATCCAGCCCCATTGTTGAAGTTTTTTATCAGCTGTAAGAGTTCTCTGGTGGAAATTTTGGAGTATTTTTATGTATACTGTCATACTATCTGCAAATACTGATATTTTGATGTCTACCTTGCAATTTTTTTCCCTTTGACCTACTTTTGATGTCTTTGTCTCTGAGGTATGTTTCCTGTATGGAGCCAAATGCTTGGTCCTCTTTCCGTATCCAGTGTGTTAGTATATGTCTTTTTCTTGGGGAATTGAGTCCACTGATGCTAAGAGATATTAAGGAATAGCAATTGGTGCTTCCTGTTATTTTTGCTGTTAGAGGTGGAATTATGTTTGTGAGTCTCTCTTCTTTTGGGTTCATTGCAAGGAGATTACTTTCTTGATTTTTCTGGGGTTTAGTTTCCATCCTTCTGTTGACATTTTCCATCTATTATCCTTTGTAGGGCTTGGTTTGTAGAAAGATATTGTATAAATTTTGCTTTGACATGGAACAACATGGTTTCTCCATCTATGTTAATTGAGAGATTTGCTGGATATAGTAGCCTGGGCTGGCATTTGTGTTCCCTTAGGGTCTGTATGACATCTGTCCAGGATCTTCTGGCTTTCATAGTCTTTGGTGAGAAGTCTGGTGTGATTCTGATAGGTCTGCCTTTTTCCCTTACTTCTTTTAATGTTCTTTCTTTGTCTTATGCATTTGGTGTTTTGACTCTTATGTGATGAGAGGAATTTCTTTTCTGGTCCAATCTATTTGGAGTTCTGTAGGCCTCTTGTATGTTTATTGGCATCTCTTTCTTTAGGTTAGGGAAGTTTTCTTCTATAATTTTGTTGAAGATATTTATTGGCCTTTTAAGTTGGGAGTCTTCACTCTCTTCTATACCAATTATCCTTAGGTTTGATCTTCTCATTGTATCCTGGATTTCCTGGATGTTTTGCCTTGGGGGCTTTTTGCCTTTTATATTTTCTTTGTCAATGTTTTCTCTGATATCTTCTGCCCCTGAGATTCTCTCTTCTGTCTCTTATATTCTGTTGGTGATTCTTGTGTATATGACTCCTAATTTCTTTCCTAGGTTTTCTTTATCCAGGGTTGTCTCTTTTTGTGATTTCTTTATTTTTTCTACATCTATTTTTAGATCCTAGATGGTTTTGTTCAATCCCTTTACCAGTTTGGCTGTGTTCTCTTTTATTTCATTAATGGAGTTATTTTTGTCCTTCTTAAAGTCCTCTATTATCATCATGCTATATGAGTTTAACTCCAAATCTTGCTTTTCAGCTTTGCTGTACTTGTTAGAGAACTGTCTGATGATGCCAATTATTCTAGATTTTTGTTGCTTATATATTTGCTTTTGCCTTTTGTCATCTGGTTATCTAGTGCTACCTGCCCTAGCTGTCTCTGACTGGAGCCTGTCTTCCTGTGATCCTTTTTGTGTCCAAATTCCTCAAAGGTCAGCTATCTCTGTGATCCCGGTTCTGGGATGCTGTGAACCTGAGAACCTGGGTGTGTTAGAACTCCTGGGAGTCAAGCTTTTTCAGGGTTTTGCAGGAGTGGGTGGGGTACAAGAGCCCTGGGTTTTCGTTGGGGAACAGGTGCAAGCTGTGAAGAACCCATGCCTCTTCCTGGGCATGATTATGGTTTCCCTGGTTCCTCTGGAGGTCCCAATTACGCTGGGTGTCAGGAAAGATGTTGTGGCCCCAACTGTGATCTTGAGTGTGTCAGAACTCCAGTGCTCCTGGTTCTGTCTAATCTCCTAGGAGTCAAGCTTCCTTTGTGATCCTGTGATCCTTTCATCCTGGGTGTTTCAGAGAACCTGAACACCATCTGGGTGTTGCAGGCATGGATGCCGAGCCAAACCCCCAGGCCTGTTCAGGGTACTGGTTCAGATGGGAATGAACCTGTGCCACTGACTTAACAGGGGTTCTTGCTTCCCTGAATGCTGTGGGACCCAGTTACTCTGAGTATTGGGCAGGTTTTGGAACAGAAATTGTGGCCTCTCCTGTGATCCTGGGCATGTTATAGCACCTGGGAATAGGGCTTCTTCTGGGTGTTATGGGAATGGGTGAGGAGCCAGTCTGTTCCATTTCTCATTTTCTTAGTTTAGATTTTCTTTGTTTTTGGCTAACGGTTTATGAATCTTACTGATTTTCTCAAAGAACCAACTGTTTCATTCATTCTTTGTCCTTTTTGTTCATTTGTTTTTCTTTAGTATTTTATTGATTTTGGCCCTAAACTTGATTATTTTTTCACCATCTATTCTTTTTGTGTCATTTTTTTCTTCTTCTGGTTTTAGAACTTTCAGATACGCCATTGAGTTGTTAATACTTTCTCCACATATGCACATACATATATTAATATGAACTCTAAGCAATCTGAACTTTTATATTGTTATCTATTTTTATATATTTTTCATTGATTCCCATAGATTTGGTTATATTGTATTTCATTTTCATTCATTTCTAAAGAATTTTTATTTAATTTTCTTCCATATTTATTCAGTATGCAGTTGTTTGGATTCTATGAATTTGTATATTTTCTTTTGTTTCTGTTATTGTTGATATCCAGCATGGTGGATCACATAAAATGAAAGGTGTTATTTCAATTTTCTTTTATCTGTTGAGACTTATTTTCTGTATAAATGTACAAATGTGGTCAGTTGTAGACAACATTTCATGAACTGCTGATAAGAAGGTATTATCTCTTCTCCTGTTCTGGTGAAATCTTTTGTAAATGTCTGCTTGGTTCACTTGGTTTATGGCACCATTTAGCTCCAGCACTTCTCTGATTAGTTTTTGTTTAAATAACCCATCTATTGCTGAAAGTGGGTTATCGAGTATCCTGGTATCACTGTGTGAGGGTAAATGTGTAATTTTTAGTGTATTAGTATGTTTTTATGCACTTTGACCTTGTATTTGAATCATAAATATTTAAAATTGCAATATTATCTAAGTGGACTTCTCCTTCAATAAGTACATAGTGTCCTTGCCTTTCTCTTTTGATTTTAGGTGGGAGTCTATTTTGTCCAATAATGAAATGACTACAAATGTTTGTGAAATCTATCTTTGATGGTAAGGTGTGTTTCTTGGATGCACCTGAAACATTGTTCCCATTTTCTAATCTATAAATCTGTGTCATTTATTGGGAAATTTAGACAATTAATGTTGAGATTTATCTATGATAAATGTTTATTGATTCATGTTATTTTGTTGTTTTAACTTTCTTCCAATTTTGATTAGCTATTCTGAAATTATTTATTCCTTGTGCTTTCTAAGGTTGATTTAACTACTTCATGTAGACGTTTCCTTTCTAGAGCTCTCTGAAAAGCTGTACTTATAGATAAATACTGATTAAAGTTGGTTTTATAATGAAATATTTTTCTCCATCTATTGTGATAGTTGTATCCTGTATAGTAATCTGAGGGGACATCTGTGATGTCTGAGAGTATGCTTAAAGTCTTCATTGAGAAGACAGTTGTTATTCTAATGCATCTCACTTATTCAGTATTTACAATTTGAAACATTTAGTATTTTTCCTTTTTCTGTACATTCAGTGTTTTGACTATTATGTTTTGGGGGTTTCTTTTTTGGTCCAGTCTATTAGGTATTTTTCTATGCTTCCTGTACAATATGAAGTATCTCCTTCTTTAGGTTAGAGAAATTTTCTTCTGTTATGCTGTTCAACTATTTTAAAGCCTTGACATGAGTTTCTTCTTCCTCTATTCATATTATTCATAAAATCAGTCTTTCCATACCATTCCAGATCTCCTCCATATATTTTGCCTTGATTGTGTGTTTATATATATCTTTTTATTAGCTAAGGGATACAGTTTATCTACCTTGTCTTTAATTTGCAAGATTCTCTTATCCCTTACTCATAACAGAGGACAAGGATAGTGTGAGTCTCTTGAGTTCCTGCCATTGTGGTCTCTTGAGGTCCCGGGAGGAAGAGATTTTAGGTATTGGGAGACTACATGGAGAAAAGAGGGTTGACTAGACTGGAGCTGCCTGAAAGCATCCACAGGAAATAGAAATTAGAAGCAAGATGCAAGGTTTGGTTGAGTCTATAGAGAATGGAGGCAGAGAGGAAGACAGGTTCTTTCAAATGGTCTGCTTCAGGACTGTTGAGAATATCAGGAGAATTGAATTTGAGGATAAAAACAATGAATTCATGAAATTCATAAACAAATGGATGGAACTAGAAAATATCATCCTGAGTGAGGTAACCCACTCACAAAAGAACACACATGGTATGCACTCACTGATAAGTGGACATTAGCCCCAAAGCTCGGATTATCCAAGATACAATCCACAGACCACATGAAGCTCAAGAAGAAGGACAACCAAAGTGCAGATGCTTCAGTCCTTCTTAAAAGGGAGAATAAAATTAATCATAAGAGGAGATATGGAGACAAGGTTTGGAGCAGAGATCAAGGAAAAGGCCATCCAGGACTGCCCAACCTGGGATTAGCCCATTTACATCCGGGTCATTAAAATCCAGGCAACATTGCAAGCAAGAGGTTCATGCTGACAGAAGCCTAATATAGCTGCCTCTTTGAGAGGTTCTGCCAGAGCATGACAAATACAGAGGCAAATATTTGCAGCCACCCATTGAACTGAGAATGAGATCCCCACTGGAAAAGTTAGAGAAAGGATTGAAGGAGCTGAAGGGGTTTGCAACCCCATGAGAACAGCAATGCCAACCAACCAGAGTTTCCAGGGACTAAACCACCATTCAAAGACTTTATATATGGACTGACCCATGGCTCCAACTACATATGTAGCAGAGGATGGCCTTGTTAGGCACCAATTGGAGGGTAAGCTCTTGGTCCAGCCAAGGCTGAACCTCCTGGTGTATGGGAATGTCAGAGCATGGAGGCAGGGAGGGGTGGGTGGGTGAGGAAAAGGAGATAATATTTGAAATGTAAATTTAAAAATATCCAATAAAAAAAGGAAAAATCATTAATAAAAGAGAGTGAAGATGGCCTATTTTCTTCACCGGCTTAATTACTGTCTCTGTTCCTAGGGTGGAGAAGGCCCCAAGAATGGGCCATACAAAGGGGTGGGGGAGAAGAAGAAATCTGAGTCTGAAGCAATATCTGACTGTGTATCCAGGGAATGAGACAAAGAAAGGCAGAGTCCTGTAAGAGGCCAGCTCCAGAGCTTCCCACACAGTCTAGGGTTGCTTTTTGTTTATTTGTTTGTTTTGGGGGTTGCTTCTGGATAACACAATTTTATTTAAAATTCATGTTTAATCTCAGTGATTGGAATGAGCAACACATGATTGCAGTTATGAAATAAAGCATCCTTCATGCAAGGACCTCTGTCACCTTTCGGGATGATCACAGTAATATACCAATCTCAACAACCCCACTGCTGCTATTTGTTGTTAACAGCGATTTTCAAGTTTGACCTTCATCCATACTTTGTTTCTCCCTGCTGTGCTGCTTGAGGTTGAAAAAATGCATCCTGCCAAATAGCACTTTATTAATGGAACTGGAAAATCTCACAAACCCCTGAGCCCCGAAGTTCAAGAAAATAACTAAAATCATGACAATGGTTTAAATGTGTTTTTCTTAAGACCAAGAAGATCTTCTCAGTTAAGATAAGTTTTCATCCCCTGAATACTATGCTTTACTCTGACTATAAATTTGATAACATTGAAACAGATGAAGACTTGAGTATCACAGTATAAAATAGAGGTTAAATGAGATGTGGAGGTCAAAGAACAAAGTGTAAATGCCTCTACTGGGAGCTAGGAATCTGAATTTTAAAGGACTTATGGAGTGCCCGCTGAGAAAATAAGCTAGTGACTTCAGGCTACAACATTTCAGTATTTATCTGTGAGAAAGCCTCAAATCCAAAACCTGAATTTTGTCATATAAAGGATTATAATCTTAGTTCCAGTGAAATCTGGAAGAAATAGTATGTGAACACCAAATTACCTGACCTGATGGTATTAAAGATATATATATATATATATATATATATATATATATATATATATATATATATGTAGAGATAGAGATAGAGATAGATATAGATAGATATAGATATAGAGATCTAGATATGTATTCAATATTGTGACTCATGAAAAATTCCTGATTACTAAGTCACGTTTTACATTTCCTTTGTTCTACCAAGTCCAGTGCCTGTGAATGCTCAACCCTAGACCTGGCTTCTGATGATAGGCCTGAGAAGTGAGCTATGTGCTCTCACTTGATAATCATAAGAAATGTCACCTTTCAGAGCCTGCCTCACATGTGGCCCATACATATACAGCCACCCAATTAGATAAGATGGATGAAGCAAAGAAGTGCAGGCCGACAGAAACCATATGTAGATCTCTTCTGAGAGACGCAGCCAGAATACAGCAAATACATAGGTGAATGCCAGCAGCAATCCACTGAACTGAGATCGGGACCCCCGCTGAAGGAATCAGAGAAAGGACTGGAAGAGCTTGAAGGTGCTCGAGACCTCTATGAACAACAATGCCAAGCAACCAGAGCCCAGGGACTAAGCCACTACCCAAAGATTTCATATGGACTGGACCCTGGCTCCAAATCCACATAGGTAGCAATGAATAGCCTAGTAAGAGCACTAGTGGAAGGGGAAGCCCTTGGTCCTGCCAAGACTGAACCCCCAGAGAACATGATTGTTGGGGGGCGAGGGCGTAATGGGGAGAGGGATGGGGAGGGAACAATATAGAAGGGAGGGAGAGGGTTGGGGGGATGTTGGCCTGGAAACCAAGGGGAATAACAATCTAAAAATGTAAATAAGAAATACCCAAGTTAATAAAGATTAAAAAAAAAAGAAAGCACACACACACACACACACACACACACACACACACACAAAGAAATGTCAAGATGAATGAAACTGACAGCTTGTGTTCCTTCCTGAGGGACTATCGGTGGCCAAACTGCTTTCTCAAACCATGGAACAACTTTTTTCATGACAGAATTCCCCTGGGAAGACTTCACATAAGATTCCCAAGCTAAACAAAGGGATGAAAAATAAGTTCCTAGGTAAGAACTCATACCTTCTTTAATATTTGCTACCTCCATGGTCAAATGACTGAAAAGATATGTCTCTTAAAAAGGCTTAAGTTAGCTAAGTTAGCCCCAGTTGCTCTATTTAGAGGTTCATCACTGGGTACAACTACTGCCCACAGACAGGTAGAGGTATGGCTGAGCTTGTGTTATCCCATAGAGGATTCTGGAAGGACGGGACTATGAACTTGCTGTCCTCAGCTGATGGCTCCACAACACGTCTTCTGACGTTTACATTTCCAGACCCCATGGCTGCTTTGAAACTTGAAACTGTGTGAGGACATCATGTCTGGAACCTGAGAACTCTCATGAATGAGAATCACAAAGAACACTACTGTCAGACCTTAAGGAGTTGAATATGTGACCTTGCAATAGAGTCGTCAGACATTTTCCCCATGGATGCTATTAAACTCACAGATTCCCATTTAGGCGTGTTTTCTTTCTTGAGGTTATTTGACCTAGCTGATCAGGGTGAAAAATTCAAAGATGATTGGTAAGTATCCTTTTTCTTTTCTTGTAGGTCAAGTTTACTTCAAATTTGTGATCCTTCTACTTCAGATTTTGAATGCTGGCAAAATAACATGTTAAAACAGGGTACTGTCCTTTAAATCAGGTCCAAGACTTAAAGAATCAGGCCATGATTTCCTGAAGCTCTTTCTGAATCAAAGAGTTTAAAACCTATTTGTGATGTGAAGTAACAGCAGCTCTTGACTTACGGTAGATGTAGTATACACAGCCCCACAATTCACAGCTCTCTTCCCTGTTGAAAGCCAGGTATGGCTCTGACTCATGGTCTACATTAGGAAGTTTTCGTGGTCTTGAGGAGTCATATAAAGTAGGACATTGGGTATTTTTTAGATTAGAGACCCTGAGAATTCCATAGTAGCCTGATTGTATTCTGCAGCATAAATGATGGAGGTGCACCACACCTTTGCTAGGTAATGGCCAAGGTGGTAGAATGAATACCAGCAGAACTGGTCATTTATAGTATCCTTAAAAAAGAGTACTCCCCCTCCTAATGAAGGGATAGCTTGTCAAAAACTCCATTTATTCCAGCAAATCTCCATAGCTGCTGGTGTGGGACTAATTATTATTATTTCTACTATACAGAAACTTCACCACAGGCTTGGCCATAGATTCAATAAGCCTATTCTCCACCCTCAGGAATATGATGGTGGAAATGTTGCCCATAGGCTATTGATAGTCTTTCTTGTGCATGGCAGTCTGGAATGCTTTTACCAGCCTTTAAATGAGATAATATTTTCCTTTAGGCATCAACTCCTGGACTCTTGATGTTTTGAGAGGAGGTTACAATGTCATGTCAGAAGTAATTCAAAATTGTGTCATAGTACTCTCCACACTGATCTATAACAATCCTACAGTCATTGTCAGAACCTCCATGTACCCAGTTCACATGGGCTTAAGTATGGTGATATAGTACAGAGAGATGTCCACACTTCTTGTTTCTTGTACTTGTTGCCCGGCAAACATCCCTTCAAGTAGCATACCTATGACTTAGCCCCTGAGGCTGGGTACAGACAGGTATACCCTGACATCTCCTACTGCTGTTAGATAACGAAAGGGCAGGATATATCTTTGGAAGGCTCAGAGTTGGCTGAAGTAGAAAACAATGAGTGACTTATAAATGTCAGAACATCATGCTTTCTGCATGTTTGTGGGGAGAATCTCCTTTCAGTCTAGTAGCAAGTGGACTCTGTGCAACCCCTGGTCATCTGTTTGCCTGTAGACTTCGCTGTTAATTCATATCCAATGTCTCCCAACTCTTCTTAATGTATTGGTCAACTATGTGGCCATGCTAGCTAGAAAACTGACTCTTCTTTTAATTTTTAGTATTATTTCTTTGCTTTTTATTTCTGATATCTTCATTTTGACGGGTTGTAGGAAGGTTTTTCTCTGGTCATGTCTATTTGGCTTCTAAATATATGCTCAGTGTCTATTTTTCTCAGGTGGGAAAATTCCTGGCTACAACTTCATTTAATTGGTTGCCTTTATCATCTGAATTTTAACTCAGCTTTTTCTTCTCTGCCATGGACTCTTAGTTTTGGTGTTCTGAATGTATTTGAGATTTCCTGTAAGTTTGTGCATGCTCAATGATTGTTTCTTTTAGTTGGGTCTCATATATTAATCCCTCAACCTTGTCATCCATTCCTGATATTTGTTCTGCCTAGTCATATCTGCTGTTAATGATTTATAGTGTCATTTATTGATTGATAGATTCATTTACAGAATTTCTCTTTTTTTGTTTCTTTTCTGCCTCTCAATTTCCTTCCTGAATTTTTCCTCCAAAGTTTTCAGTTTTTCTTTCACATTAGTGGTTGTTTGGTTTATTTTGGTAATTTTCTTATATGAGTCTTGAAATTATTTCATAATTTCCCCTAGATCTTGAAAGAAATTCCTGATCGAAAGAAAATTGATTCTTCTTGTTAGCCTTTGCAATATTTTATAACTAGTATTCTGCAATATTTTCCTGATATTTATGCTTTTTCATTGTCTTTGTTTTATAATATTGTGAAACCATATGCCATGAGCATGTGGGATTATGCTAATGAATGCTTCCCTTAATTTTTGTATTTTTTAAAGTTTATTTTGCTTTGTTTTGTTTTCATATACTAAAGTGCATATGTCCTCTTGTTTGTCACTGTTGTTGTTCTTCTCAAGTGTTTGGTTTGTGTATTTTATTTTATGTAAGTCTTTAGGGTAGGATGCCTTTTCTTGAATTTATTTTCAAAGAAAATATTGACTTCAGGAACAACTCCAATGGTTTGACACAAGTCTCAATGTTAGCTGCAGTAAAAGACTACATAAGATTTGGAGACAGTAAGACTAGTGTCCTGGGATGGAGCAATATAGTACATTTAAGTGGTTAAGTGAATGGAGAGCAAGTATGCTATGAAACATGTCACCATGGGCAGAGGTCTCAATGCAGCATATTTCAAGTCTGGAGCAAAAAGGACAGATATAAGGTATAAGTTACACACCAACTAAACTCTTAAATTGCAAAAGTGTATATATTAAAAGAAGAAAGTTAACTATGAAATATTTATAGAAACAGAATAAAAATATAAAGACAAATATGGGTAATAAACTGAAAATGGTATTATGTTCTCAGCCAATGATTTTTCTTCTTATTATTTGTGGGAACAGACCTTGTTTACCTTTTTTATGTGTGTCAGTATTCTTCACCAAGTTCTATCACATATTTCCTGTGACCCATACAGTTTTTTCCTGTTGTGCCTCAGATAAGAATTATTGAGAACCACTTTGCTCCAGATTTTCTTGCTACCAGGCTGCTATCACCAAAATCCGTTTAATTTGAGATTTGTTTCTCACTCCAAATAAAGCAATACATTTCCCATTTTGCACACAAACATACAGAGAGTCCATTCAAAACACACACACACACACAGAGAGAGAGTGAGAGAGAGAGAGAGAGAGAGAGAGAGAGAGAGGTACAAACAATATTTTAGTAAAATAACCCAATTTTTAAAAGGAGGTAGAGAGCAAAACAGAAAATTCTCAACAGAGGAAACTTGAATGGCTGAGAAACACTTAAAGAATGTTAAAATTCCTTAGACATCAAGGAAATGCAAATCTAAACAACACTGAAATTCCACCTTACTCCTGTCAAAATGGCTAAGATCAAAATTTTCAGTGACAGCACATGATGGCAAGAATGCAAGTGCAAACTTGAACAACCACTTTGAAAATCAGTTTGTCAGTTTCTCAGAAAATGGGGAAAATTTCTACTCAAAACCCAGTCATACCACTCCTGGGCATATACCCAAAATGCCTCGCCATACTACAAAAGAGAGTTGAACAACTATATTTAGTAGCTTTATTCATAATAACCAGAAACTGGAAACAATCCAGATGTCCTTCAACTGAAGAACAGATAAAAATGTGGTATATCTACACAATGGAATACTATTAGCAATTAACAAATATATCACTAACTTTGCAGGCAAATGGATGGAACTTGAGGCTATCCTGCTAAGTGAAGTAACCTAGATCCCCAAAGTACATTCATGGTATGTACTCAGCTTATAAGTGGATATTAACCATAAAATACAGGATAACCTTGCTACACTCCATAGATCCAAAGAAGCTAAACAAGAAGAGAGGCCTAAAAGAGAATGCTCATATTTCACTTAGAAGGGGGAATAAAAACGTAGAAGGAGGCAGATGGAAAGAGGAAGGGAACTAGTAGCAGAAGGGACTGGAAAGAACATTGGGGGTAGGAGGTTCAGGATCAGATGAGGGAAGAGACAGGGGAGATAGCTAGATGGCCATGAGAATTAAGTGAAATCTGCAACTGACAGGGTGGAGTTAGGGGTTATCTCAAGGCCAGGCCACAGACCTGAGATAAGGGGGACTTCCAAGAAGTAATGGGGGTAACCTTAGCTGAGATTCACTGCGTTGGGGATATGGAACGTGATCAGGCAACCTTCTGAAGCTAAGCAGGAACCTCAGTGAAGAGTTAGGGACACCAACTCATCACAAAACTTTCAACCCAAAATTTATCCTCCTTACAAAAGATGTAGGCCCAGGGTATGGAACAGAGACTAAGGGAATGGCCAACCAATAACCAGCCCAACTAGAGACCTATACCATGTGCAAGCACCAATCCCTGACACTGTTATGCTTAGAGACAGGAGCCTAGCATGGATGCCTCTGAGAGGCTTCACCCAGCAGCTAACTCAGATACAGAGACCCAGGTCTAAACATTGGATGGAGCCTATAGAACCTTGTGGAAGAATTGGGGGAAGGATTAAGGGAACGGTCCAAAGGAGATAGGAACTCCACAGAAAAACCAACAGTCAACTAACCTAGACCCTTGGGGCTCTGAACCACCAACCAAAGAATATATACAAGCTGGACCTTGAGCCCGACTTCATATGTAGAAGATGCAGCTCAGTCTTCATGTGGGTCCTGAACAACTGGAGCAGGGGCTATCCTTAAATCTGTTACCTGTCTGTAGAATCCATTTCCATAATTTGGCTGTCTTGCCTGACCTCAGTGTGAGAAGAAGCACCTAGATCTGTAGAAACTTGACATGCCAGGTTGGGAGGATACCTGGTGGAGTCTCTATTCTCTCAGAAATGAGAAATGGGGAAGGCCGGATGGGAGAGGAACTGTGTGAGGGGATGACTGGGAATGGGGACAGTAATCAGGATGTAATGTAAATTTTTAAACAAAGGAAAAAAACAAAATAAAATTATGAATGTATGCTTTAACTTAAAAAGGGTGGGTGCCAATGTTGACATTTCCTAGCAAAAGTCCTTGTACCAGCTATTTTTCATATAGTTAGGAAACTCAAGATCTTCTCCTCTTTAGAACGAAAGGTCTAAAATATCAAATACAAAACATAAGTCTATAAATGCAAGTGGTATGCTTGAGGATGTTTTAGAGAAGAGTAACACTGTGAGGAAACTGATGCCGCAAGTTTCTCAATACTTGATGTTTCATATAGCTGAAAGAGGGAAAAGAGCTTCGACTATAGGACCCATCCACATGATTCTGTATTAGATTGCAAAAGTTTGCCTGTGGGTAGGGACAATTTCTGCGACTAGAAGTGTATTTGTATGACATTTCATACATCTTTATTGTTAATGGATCTTATTTTTCTTTCTACTACTAATTTTAGGGGTAAAATTGGTACTCTGTGCCTGCTCTGTTTCCTTTTCCTTTTGTATTTATATAGGTAATTTTTTTCTCATATCATTGTCTGTATTTTCTTCTTGGACATATCTCAGAGACGTAAACAGTATTTGATCTGGAATCCCTTGCCTAGTTTAAATGGGGTCCAAGAACAATGATAACTGTCTAGGTATTTAGCATTCTATGACTTGAAGAAATGCCTCTTTGCCCAGATAGGCCAAATATACTCTATTCAGGTGAGGTTTATTGAGGTTACTTACAGGAGTGTGGATGGTTCTCAATCAGCTGCAAAACCCAACCCAACATGGCTAATGGCTCAGGAAATGTGCTTTCCTGTAACTTTAAGTCCAACTTGCAAGTAGTCCTGCAACAAAATTTGCTTTACTGTTTTTATATGTCTTTGGCAAAGGGCTTTGTGAAGATTAAAACTTTCTGAGATTGCTGGGTCTAACAACATTTATTATCTTCATGAGGATTAAAACTTCCTGCCAGCCCTAAGGTGGCTAAGTACATGTGAGGGATTTATTTTCTTAATTAATCATTTGAAGTTGGAAGGCCTACCTTTAATCTGGATCTTCTGAGGTGGCAAGATTCACCTTTAATCTAAAATACACCTTCTGTCAATAGCCTCTATAAATGATATGAAAGAAGGAAGCTTGCCATCTCTTTTTTTGCTTGTCCTCTCTTTTGCTAATAAGTCTATTCCTTCACTGACATTAGAGCCCACATTTTTAGAATTCTTGCATATACTGAAGACCAGCTGAGACATCAAGATTCGAGG
The DNA here is from genome assembly GCF_011064425.1 of Rattus rattus. NCBI lineage: Eukaryota > Metazoa > Chordata > Mammalia > Rodentia > Muridae > Rattus > Rattus rattus. The sequence continues at coordinate 122,680,005 of NC_046172.1, read as the reverse complement.
ACTGAATAACTACTGGATTCCTGGATCGTGTGTTGGTAGACATCCATTATTGGAGTAGCTGTACTGTATGCCATTCTAATAAATTATATACATATATATATACATATATACATGTATATGTGCATGCATGTATATATATATGGATATATGTGTGTATATATGTATAAAGAAAGAGAGATTCTCAGTCCTTCTTCAGACACTGCAAGAAACACTGCTGTAGTGCTTCTGTCTTCTCCCATCATGATTCTGGAGGTATATTTACATGGCCTCTTTGGGTAAGCAATAATTGGATAATTAAAATTTAATAGTATATGAAATGTCCTCATTCAAATATAAACAGTTAAAAATAAAGCATGTTAGAATCAGGCACAAATAATGCCCAATTCTTTCTAAATGAATGAGAAAATATTTGCCTTATAATTACCCCTAAAACAATTCCAATGAAAATCAAAGTATTGTTTAAGATGATTTTGAGTAACTATTTATCACATTGTAAATATTATTAAAGCAATCCCCCTTACCATTATTTTCTGTGTTATACAAATATCAAGTCCTTGACAGATAAAAATATTTGACTTTGCTAATGTTATAGCTAAGCGGGAACAGGTCATGGCATTCTGTTTACCAATGCCTTTTAATTTAAGACCAAATATGTTCAGGGATATATACAACACACACACACACACACACACAGAGAGAGAGAGAGAGAGAGAGACAGAGACAGAGACAGAGACAGAGACAGAGACAGAGACAGAGACAGAGACAGAGACAGAGTTAAATTTGCCTTAACTAGATTGTCTAAACTAGCTTTTTATGATCCTGTCTTTGCAACTTCCATCTCCCTCTCTGGCCATTACTAAACACATATAAATAATGATTCACGATCTTGTTGTCCCCATTTGAACATGTAGGCTCTGTTTACTCTTATCTTTTTTTCTATTTTAAAGAGTATTTCATAATGTGTCATATATATTTCTTTACTGATCACAAATTGAACCTGGAATGCTAATTCTAATTATCATCAGTAAATATATTTTTCCCTTCCTTTTCTCCCACCTGGGTAGGCTCTAATTGTTTCACCAGTGAGAATAAAGTCTGTCCCTTATATAGTTACTCTATGATGTGTTTATTACACAGATTTGCTTACACAATTTTTCTGTGTCTCCCTAAAACTATATCTGGTGAAATATAGTTTCTTCTTACTCTTTATGGCTTCTAAATTACTAATTTAATCATGAAAATTGACTATACTAATAAAAGACACTCAGAAAATGTGTATTTTGGCAAGATCTTTGGAGAATTTTTTAATGTGTCTCACACAGCAACTACAGCCCTTTCCTTGATTCGCTAAAAGGACTGAGTCTACAGCTAATGGATTACTAGTCTTGAAGGGCAGTCAGGGCAAAAATAATGAAGGAAGCCATGTTAGGTAGGACAATATTGAAACACACTTAAAAAAAGTAACTGGCTACAGTGTAACTTTTGGCTCTTCTGCAGAAAAATTCCCTAATTTTAATTTAACAAGGACAAAACTAATTTCCCAAGCTTGGTTAAGTGTATTGCTTTCTTAATCCTTAAAAGGGTGCTAGCTGTTCAGTCTTCATCTGTTCTCTGGCTTAAACTTGTAGTTATGAGGTAGTAACAATGTTGTATTAATTGTTAATCTATCTCATGGTCTCTTTCCACAGAAAGTGGGGTCTTAAATCAGCTCACATGGGAATAGCCTTGGACAGATCTTCAAGTTACTTAGGTAATTAAAACATGTTTTGTGCTTGTACTTAAAGGATGGATAAGAATGTCAAAGGAGGAGCTCCAAGATAATGAATCTTCCAGTTCTGTTTTGGTATAAAAATCCCATCGAATCATCACAGACATCATAAAAAGAAAGAAATACTATCAGTAACAGAGGACACTAGTATCAGTGTCCACAAGCATACTATCAGAAATATCCCAACCACAGTCCCTGGGCCATATGTGCCACAAGATAGCTACAAAGTTTTATGGCTCAATACAAAATTGTAACTTATTTAGAACATCTTTAAAAAAAAATCTTTTTTCTAACTCCATTTTGCATCTCAAACATGGATTTTGTAGATAACAATTTCAAATTATAGTATTAAAACTTTGAACACAACTCCTCATAAACAAGGGAGACTAGTACAAGCCTAACAGAACAAAGGGACACAAGGCAGAAAATAATAGCTCACCTGGTGCGGCAGTGGAGATAACAGCAATGAGATAGCACTAAAATAAATCAACCCTCAATGCTTTGGAGGCCTTCATAACGATGATAGGTACCATGTATACTTTGGAGGGCTGGGCAAGAGAATGCTGAAGATGGGCAATGGATAGAGCAATTCTGTGATCAGTTTTAGTGGCTAAGAGCTTGAGGTAATGATGATGTCTCATGCTAATAAATTCAACCTTAGATTTCTGAAGACCATATACAAAACCGTTACTGGAAGTCCTGTCCTCTGAGGTGGTAATGATGTTTATGTAGCTTTTTTGTTGTTGGTTTTCTGTATTGGTGGTGGTGGTGGTGGTGTGGTGTATGTGTGTGTGTGTGTGTGTGTGTGTGTGTGTGTGTGTGTGTGTGTGTGTGAGAGAGAGAGAGAGAGAGAGAGAACAGAGACACAGAGATTCAGAGACACAGAGAGTAATTTCATCTTTATTTTCCCAAAACTCTAAGAAAGTTTTACAAGACTAGACATAATCTTTATTCTATACTAAATACTTAGTTCTTCTACCGAAGAAATAGAGAAAGTGAAAGTCACCTCAAACAAAGAATATTTACTCAGACCTAAGAAAAAACAGTGAAATGTATACAAATGCCTTTCCCAAAATTGCTATTAAACCTACCCCCTGTTAAATTTATAGGCTGAATTCAAATGGGGAAGAGAAAATACTTTGGCCCATAGAAAATTTAAGGAATCTTGAACGAGTTGAATGGTTACATAATCTAAGGACATGTTAGATAAAACAAGCATATTATAAAACTTTATAGTTGAAAATGAAGATACCTTGCAGTATGTGATCGATGAAGGGCTTCAGACAGTCAAGGGAACTAAGATTGATTGTCATATATGTGGTAATATTGTTTCATATTGTTTTCCTTTTTGAATTCCAAACCATCTGGGAGGGGGGAAAGAGAGAGAGAGAGAGAGAGAGAGAGAGAGAGAGAGAGAGAGAGAGAGAGAGAGATTGGTGTATTTTAAATGTTCTAAAGGTAGGGAATTTCAGGTGAGTTGAGTAATGAGGCAGGTGGCATAAGACATGAATTTACATGAGGAAATGAAACAGACTACTAGATTTTTAGTCTCTAGGCCCTCAAACTGGATTCCAGGAATTCAGGCCCCAGAGATATTTGGCTTTCTCTGCTATTGCTCCTTGCTTCCCAGAGGCAGAACAGCCATTTGTGTTGTGGCATAAGCCTTGATCCCACGGTTTATAAGGAATAAAAAAAATTTAGTAAGAGACTAAGTTTGATGAACACTGTAAAATTGTCCCCAAATGTAATTTATCATAAAGTGGCTTCCATATCATCTGAGAAAAGCATTGGGCACCTTGCCTTTGCAACAATTGGTTGTTTGGCAATGTATGTCAGCACGCTTCAGGGTGGTTTGTGTAGTATACACCAATGTATACAGCAAGTGGCCATGCCTCTGTACTTCAAAGAGGTATTAAAATGTCCTTTTAAAGAACAATTTTATGGGGTTGAGATTTTAGCTCAGTGGTAGAGCGCTTGCCTAGGAAGCACAAGGCCCTGGGTTCAGTCCCCAGTCTCCGAAAAAAAGAACCAAAAAAAAAAAAAAAAAAAGAACAATTTTTATTTGGAGAATTTCACAATGTGTATTACCCAATGTATTGCTCATGCATATGGGCAGTTCTAATGGGACAAATAGATTACAAGAGCAATAAAAACTATTCTTGAAAACCTACAAAAGTTAAAGCCCGTAATTTTTGTGTTTACTTCCAGGACAATGGTCCTGTTTATGATCATAAAAGTTCTTTTATGTTGTCTTCCCATTCCACTATGTATGAGGTAACAACGCCCAATATTTTTCTTTAAATTCAGGAAGAGATTTCTTTTTTTAAAAAGTGCTTATTTAAATTTGCCTAATCATTAAAATATACATTCCTCTCTCTGAAGGAAAAATATTATTCTAATTTCTCAAGTCAGGGACATAATTAAGTTCAAAGGAGGTCCAGAAGTCTGAATTATTCCTCTCACGTGACTGGGAATCACTGAAGTGTAAGGTGCCTCCCAAATTGTGAGCAGAGTCATAACTGCAGTTGATCCAATAGATTAAAACGCTCTAACTAGTCAGAAAAATCATAAAATTAAAGCTGCCAATTAAGTTTTTTTTTTTTATTAACTTGAGTATTTCTTATATACATTTCGAGTGTTATTCCCTTTCCCGGTTTCCAGGCAAACATCCCCC
>NC_046172.1:122668298-122675463 GCF_011064425.1 Rattus rattus | reverse complement strand
CTATGGCCACTTCTTTTTTTTTTTTTTTTCTTTTTTTCGGAGCTGGGGACCGAACCCAGCGCCTTGCGCTTGCTAGGCAAGCGCTCTACCACTGAGCTAAATCCCCAACCCCGACTATGGCCACTTCAAAGTCAACATATTCCAGTTTTTACTTGTGATAAACATATACTAAATCTGATTCCTTTCAATTATCTTCTGTATTAGGGGAAGACATCATAATCTTCCCACTTACTCCAACAAGAAGACTGGTGGTGGTGGTAGTTGGGTTCCTATTGATGACACTCCTCTTTCATGGGTATTAAATCTGTCCCTAATTCCTCATAATTTTCCCTTTTAGATGGCCTTCTAAATATTTTTTTCTTTCTATCATTGCAGATGTTCCACTAGACACAAACACCAAACATTTGTCACCTGGACATCTACAATAGCCACCTAAATGGCTTCTCTGTCTCCATGTTTGCCTCCTTTTCCCTCCAACTATGATTTTACTACATCCCTCCTCCCCTCACAAGAAGACCTTGCAGCACCTTCCATTGTCTTTTAGACAAAGATAATTGCTCCCTTGTTCTCAGAGGGCCAACCATGGTCTGCCTCAACACAGGCCAGCATCTTTAGCATTGCGTCATAGCTCTTTTTTTCCCCTCTACTCAGTGCTAGCATGACATGTGTTGTCCAGGTTTCAGCAAATGAGGCTACAGCTCCAGATTAATTAAATGTTAATTAAACATTCTATGAAAGAGAGCACAAGATGACTTGCAAGTCGACCCAGAAATCTCTCATCTTGAGATGATTGATGAAAATAATGAGATGTGGTACTGACTAATGCCTGGTTGCCAACTTTATTAAATTGTTTGTCATGAAATAATGGTTACTAAGTCAATTAACAACACTGCAGTGCTGTACGGTCATATTACAGTTTTCCTACACTTCATATTATATATAAAGGTGAAACACACAGGGCAGGAAGTGTAGTTAAGCATCTATAACGCTGTGTTATGGATCAGCGAATTCAACTAACTGCTTTGGTCAAAGATATTTGAGGGCCGATGTCTGTGATTATCACTGTACCAGATTTTATTCCTGCGATTGTTCACAAACTTACAGTTAAATAAATTTATGTAGCATTAGCTTATATATTTTAGTGAATGAAGGTGATTTAAAGTATAATAAGGGATAAAATGGTATATGCAAACACCATACTATTATATATAAGAGACTTGAGCATCCTTGGATTTTTATATCTGCAGAGGAGTCTTGGAACCACTCCGTCATAAATGTAAAGGGGAGTCAACAATTTCCTTCCGTGCTCACAGAAAAAAAAAAAACCACTGAGAAGAAGAATCATGACATGAGCATCACATAGCAAGGACACATAGCAAAGAGCCACCTCAATTGCAAAGCATGAGAATTAAGACTAGATATAGGGTTAGGAGTACTAGGTACCACTAAGGAAGTCTTCACTATGTGCCAGACATGCAGCTTTCCTGAGCACTTATCTATCCTCTCAGTGATTCTAACAACTCCATTCTACCATATTTTAAGAATGAAACTATGGAAGCTTTGAGATACTCATTTTATATGGCTCTGGGAAGCCTGACATTAATTGTTCATGTGTCTTGAGAATCCTTCCCTTGCTTTTAGCAGGCAGTCCCAAGAGACAAGCTTCTCTGACATTCTCTGCCTTTCCAATTTTCTCCTAGCTTCATTCACTTTGCCTCTTGTTAATACCTTGCAAAATAAAATATCAGGGGGGTGGAGAGAGAGAGAGAGAGAGAGAGAGAGAGAGAGAGAGAGAGAGAGAGAGAGAGAGAGAGAGAATCACTGAATATTTAGAGTAGAATAATACTTGTGGAAAAGTTACCTTACCTAGAAGTTAGTGAGAGCATTAGGAATGTCAGAGAACAGGTAGCACCGAATCAGCTACAAACTGCAAAATACTCTAAAAATCAGAGCTTGCAATGCATAAGAATTCTTAGACAGATGAAATGATTGTAGCATGGTATAAAATTGCCAAGGTGCTGATTCCTTACTTCATCATTCTTTTGGTTCCTTGTCTGGTCACCCTATCTCAGGGACTGCATGAGGGGGTCAATCATTCTTTGACATACTTGCCTGATAAGAGAATGACCAGTTTAAAGTGAAAACCAGAGCTCAGATCTCCCAAGCCTATAAAAACCAAACCAAACCAAACCAAACCAAACCAAACCAAACCAAACCAAATCAAGCCAAGCCAAGCCAAACCAAACCAAACCAATCAACCCAAGCCAAACTAAACCAAACCAAAAAACAGATCAGGAAGATGGCACAGAGCTCTTAAGCCCTAGATTTGTGAATGGCATGATTTCGTTAATACTCAGGTCCTCCCTGTGCAAACACCATTTGTTTGTCTAAAAATGGTCATGTTGCTATTAATCCCAAAGTGGTGTTGTGAAGATTAAGGGACAATGCACAGGGACACAGTGTAACTAGCATTGAACAGTGCTCCATAGTGGCAGCTGCTGTCATTGACCTTCTTCCACCTCCTTTTCATTTGTCAATGACATAAGTATTTGTGGTACTATATTTTGGGGCATTGCCTTTCTTATTTGTTTTTGTGTTAATTTTTTATTTGGTACTGGAGAGACCTGGGACCATTAGCTAAGCAAAACTTCCTATAAAATTGGTTGGGATAGTAGATTCCATGAAACCAGAAGTTTTTAACATATCACTGACTTTTCAGTGTAGTTAGAACTTTCTTCTTTTGCACAGGACCTACGTTTGGTTCCCAGCACAAAGAAAGTAGCTTACAATCATTTGTATCTTTACTTTCAGTGGACAAAATGTCCTCATTTGACTTTCATAGGCACCAATCACACATGTTGTACACATACATGTATGCAGACAAAACTCACACACAAAATAAAAAGTCTTAAAATTAAAAATCCCTCAATTACTATGTGTGTATGATGTGTGTGGTGGGGAGGGGCATGTGCAGGTAGAAAATGACTTTGTGGACTATGTTCACTCTTTGTCTTTGCCTAGGTCCCAGGAAACAAACTTAGGTTATCAGGCTTTTGAAGCAAGTCTTGCTGAACCATCCTGCTGGTCCCCTTGTCCCTTTGTTTGTTTGTTTGTTTTATCATTGAAAGATTTACCTTACCTATTGAAGGAATCTAAGGGTATACACACCACCGAAGAGCCTGGTGACTGTGGTGAGAAGGTACAGAAGAATGTCTAAAAGCACGGGTTCTACAGGAAACTCAAGAAGGATGACCAAATTGCAAATGCTTCACTCCTTCTTTAAAAGGGGAACAAGAATACCCTTGGGAGGGAATAGGGAGGTAAAGTTTAGAACAGAGGCAGAAGGAACACCCATTCAGAGCCTGCCCCACATGTGGCCCATACATATACAGCCACCAAACTAGATAAGATGGATGAAACAAAGAAGTGCAGGCCGACAGGATCCAGATGTAGATCTCTCCTGAGAGACACAGCCAGAATACAGCAAATACATAGGTGAATGCCAGCAGCCAACCACTGAACTGAGAATGGGACCCCCGTTGAAGGAATCAGAGAAAGAACTGGAAGAGCTTGAAGGGGCTCGAGACCCCTTATGAACAACAATGCCAACCAACCAGAGCTTCCAGGGACTAAGCCACTACCCAAAGACTATACATGGACTGACCCTGGGCTCCAACCTCATAGGTAGCAATGACTAGCCTAGTAAGGGCATGGGTGGAAAGGGAAGTGCTTGGTCCTGCCAAGACTGAACCCCCAGTGAACAGGACTGTTGAGGGGAGGGTGGTAAGGGGAGGAGGATGGGAGCAGAAGCCCATATAGAAGGGGAGGGGGAGGGATTAGGGGGATGTTTGCTTGGAAACCGGGAAAGGTAATAACAATTGAAATGTAAATAAGAAATAACCAATTTAATAAAGATGGAGAAAAGGAAAAAAAAAGAAAAAAAGGAAAAATGTGAGTATATATTTTAAATATGTGTGTATACACGCATGCAGTGTGTGTGTGTGTGTGTGTGTGTGTGTGTGTGTGTGTGTGTGTGTCTATGTGCGTGTATTGTACCCATGCAAGTAAGAATAGACTGTTGGATCTCCTGGAACTAGAGAAAGAGTCATCTCACCAGCCCTGTGTGCGTGTATTCTTGTTTTAATTTCTGTCTGTTCTTTAGGAATCTGATGAGAGCCCAGAACTCAACAACCTTAAGACCCTTTTCTGATCTCAATATGGTCATCACAAAAGCTAATATTTATTGTTTATTGTGGGTTAGACAATGCAAGCACTGTGTAATTATCAAAGGGTACCACAGTCCTGATGCCATGTTGGTTTCTTAAGAAAACCCCAGCCATGGTATGTGAATATAGTCTTGTTTTAATCACAGGTGTGGGATATGGGGTTGCTTCAGATTGTCCACAGCAGCTGACTACGATTTGTCTCATGCTCTGGCAGGGGTGTGATTTTTGTCAGGTGAACATAGTTTACATTTAGAATTCTAGGGACTCTTGTGAGGGTATAAAAATGCCAGAGCCCAGATAAAGGAGGCTTCTGCTTCCCCTGTTGCTGGTGGTTGCTGTTGTTACAGCTTGTCAAGTGGTCATGAGCAAAAAGACAAGAGGAGGAGGAGGAGTTGGAAGAGCAGGAGGAAGAAGAGGAGAAGGAAGTTGGAAGTTAATCCTGACCGATTATGATTGGACTTGCTCCAAGGAACTCAATTCCTGAAACAGCAAAAGTAGTCTGTGGGGTCTAATGAGATCAATATTTCCCCTTTCCTCACCCTCTTTCTCCCTATTTAGTGTTGGGGTGGAAGGAACTGACGGTGAGAAGGTAGCTAAAATTATGGTTGCAGTCATCTTTATTACCAGTTCTCATGTTGTGTTGACCTCAACTTCATAAAATTGTCGCATTTGCTACCACATAGCTATAATTTTGCTATTGTTATGAATATTTACAGGAGATAAGGAGTTTGCAAAAGCAATTGCTTCCCATCTTCTGAGCGCTTTGCTCCTGTGCTTTCAGCATCCAGGTCACCTATAGTATCTCAGGCACAAGATTCGACAAAGCTGCTGAGGCCTCAGGAACTCAACTCCAACTGATGAAGATATGATGCATCTACAGCCGCTTCAAACAAGCTACTGTGGGCGATGTAAATACAGATCAGCCAGGGCTGTTGACCCTCAGGGCAAAACCAAGTGGGACTCATGGGAACAATCTGAAAAGACTTCAAAAAAAATGCCTATGTGTGAAAGGTAGAAGAGCTAAAGAAGAAATATGGAATATAAATGACAGTTGGTAGCCAGCCATGTGGGATAATGCCTATAACATAATGCCTTAGTTTTTTCTAATACAGATGGCCTTGAAACTCCTGATATGTTAGGGCTCCAGGTTAATTACTACTCACTCACTCCTATGGAGTTTTTTACTACACAGAAATCAATTAAAGTACATTTGTTACTCTTAAAAAAGAGTTTGCAGAAGGGTCACAACCCACAGGTTGAGAATGCAGTGTTAACATGAGTGGCATTATTGAATTAAAAATACTGTAATATACACAACACCAATAAATCCACAGACACATGCTTATCAGTACCATATATGGAGGAGATAAAGCACAGAGATTTGTGGTGGCAGTTATGTTCATTAAAGTCATGGCAGAATGCATTCTGTCCCCAGAAATCTCATTATGTCTCTTCACAGGCCAGGCTAAGATATTCTGTAAGCACGGTGTGTAGTCTAATTATCAGCAAGGGTAGGCTCTGCCCAAGTTAACACATGGGATTCCGGACAGAAAGTACCCCAAGAAGAGTGAATTTTGACACGAACACTTTTCACATATGTATAGATACTCTTAAGAGGCACTTAGAAACATTCCTAACAAGGGATCTCCCATTTCAGGGACACACAATGAATCAAACATGTGGAGGGCCAGGATCTGCATACCAAAGGTCATAGGAGCAGCTTTATCTACCTGGAATAGTGATGGTAGCCAAAGGCCTTTGAGCCCCTTTCTAAACTACCTAAAACCAGAGGCAAATGAATCCACATGATCATTTGCTTCCTGTCAAGGATTCCTGACAGAACTGGAATCAAACTGCACTGACTAGTTTTATTTCAACTTGACACAAGCTAGAGTCACGAGAAAGGAGGGAGCATCAAGTGAGAAAGTGTCTCCACAACACTGGGCTGCAGGCAAGCATGTAGGGCATTTTCTCAATTAGTGATCAATGTGGGAGGGCCAAGCACATTGTGGGTGGTGCCATCCCTGGGCTGGTAGTCCTGGGTTGTATAAGAAAGCAGGCTGAGCAAGCCATGAGCAGTAAGCCAGTAAGCAACATCCTTCCTTGGCTTCTACATCAGCTCCTGCCTCCAGGTTCCTGCCTGTTTGAGTTCCTGTCCTGACTTCTTGTGCTGATGAACTACGGATGTGAAAGTGTAAGCCGAATAAACCCCTTCTTCTCCAACTTGCTTTTGGTCACAGTATCTCACAGCCATAGTAAGCCTAAGACAAAACTCAAACTGTTTGATGCCAGAACACGGTCTCTCTCTCTCTCTCTCTCTCTCTCTCTCTCTCTCTCTCTCTCTCTCTCTCTCTCTCTCTCTTTTTATTAACTTGAGTATTTCTTACATACATTTCGAGTGTTATTCCCTTTCCCGGTTTCCGGGCAAATATCCCCCTAACCCCTCCCCCTCCCCTTCCTTATGGGTGTTCCCCTCCCCATCCTCCCCCCATTACCGCCCTCCCCCCAACAATCTAGTTTACTGGGGGTTCAGTCTTAGCAGGACCCAGGGCTTCCCCTTCCACTGGTGCTCTTACTAGGCTATTCATTGCTACCTATGAGGTCAGAGTCCAGGGTCAGTCCACGTATAGTCTTTAGGTAGTGGCTTAGTCCCTGGAAGCTCTGGTTGCTTGGCATTGTTGTACAAATGGGGTCTCGAGCCCCTTCAAGCTCTTCCAGTTCTTTCTCTGACTCCTTCAACGGGGGTCCTATTCTCAGTTCAGTGGTTTGCTGCTGGCATTCGCCTCTGTATTTGCTGTATTCTGGCTGTGTCTCTCAGGAGAGATCTACATCCGGCTCCTGTCAGCCTGCACTTCTTTGCTTCATCCATCTTGTCTAATTGGATGGCTGTATATGTATGGGCCACATGTGGGGCAGGCTCTGAATGGGTGTTCCTTCTG
>NC_046172.1:122525235-122668198 GCF_011064425.1 Rattus rattus | reverse complement strand
GGTAGGGTGGCTCATCTCACTCAGGGGGGTGAAGGAAGTGGAGGGGGTGGCTACAGATGGTCAATGTCCTTGGGGCTGATAGCTGGTTTGGCAAGTCCTATCTCTGGCTCTCCCTCAGGCACGTCCGGCCCTGCACATCCGGACTCTGACAATGAGCAACCTTTATGAAACTCTAGTTCTGCACATTCGGGCTCTGACAATGAGTAACCTTTATGAAACTCTAGTTCTGCATTCTCACCACACCCTCCAATATGTACTGCATTGGGGATTTGAACTCAGAGCTTTATGTGTGATAAATAAGTGACATAGTCTAAATCACATGCTCACCCTTTCATTAACTTTCATTTTTTAAATGGCTTCTTTATTTTAATTTTTATGTGTTGTTGTTTTGCTTGCAATTATATCTGTATAAACATTTCAGATCCCCTGGAATTGGAGTAACAAACAGTTGTGAGTTGTCATGTCAACACTGGTAATTGAACTCCTGTCTTCTGGAAGACCAGCCAGTACTATTAACCATTGAATCACCATTTCAATCCACCACTCTCTTTCTTTTACTTTTTTCTTTTCTTTTTTATTATTTTATTATTTACTTTACATCTCACTCACTGCCTCCCTCCCAGTCACCTCCTCCCATAACCCTTTCCTCATCTCCCCTCTCCTCCTCTGAGTAGGTAAGGACCCCCTGGGTATCCTCCCCTCCACACACCCTGACCCATCAAATTTCCCAGAGGCTAGGCACATCCTCTCTCAAGGCAGCCCAGCTAGAAGGACATATCCTCCCTCCCCCCAAAAAGCAGCAACTTTTGAGATAGTCCCTTCTCCAGTTGTGTAACCACACTCCTAATACTTATCCTTACACAAACATAAATATAGTCCTTATCCCTTTGCAAGGAAAGTTCTCTTTGCAACAGACAAATAAATACCATTAAAGAAAACTACAACCAATCAAAATGCACAGTTGTGGAGCCCAATCCCAATGGATGAAGCACATTGTTAGCCAAGACACAGGAAATATTGAAAAAGGGCAGAAAGATTTTAAGAGTCAGAGGATGAGGGGGAGGAGTGGAAGGGGAGCAAGATTAGGAATGGGGAATGGCAAGAAAGAAGCCCAGGGTGCCAGGAGAATGAATGGAAATATGATACTTCTTGGTTTGGGGGGGTGGAGGGATCCTCTAGAAAGTCCCAGACACCTGGGGTGTGAGAGACTCCCCTGATTCACTGGCAATGACCTTTGCTGAACTACTGAAGAGTTCTGTACATAGTGCAGAGGTCTGCCTGGTCAGCATTTAGTTGGAGAAGACATGTCTAATCCTGTAGGGACTTGAGGGCCCAGGAAAGGATAATGCAGGGGGTGAGGAAAGGCAGGAGGCATACTGTCAAAGGCAATGGGGAGCAGGAATTGGAGGAGAAACTATGAATAGGCACAACTTCTGGAATGTAAATAAATAAAATAATTAATTAGAAAAGTAAAAATAAGAAGAGTACCACATTAAATTGAATGTACATCTCCACTCCACCCCCACACATACAGAAAGAGAAAAGAGAAAAAAGAAATGTTAGAAGCTGCTTCTATTAAGTCTCATCCACATGGCTACCTAAACATGAGCTGAACAACAAGGACTACAAGTCAAGACAAACTTGATGAAGAAGAAAACATGTCTTTAACTGGTAACATCCTCAGTGGACCTTTCTCCATAGACAAGTTAAACGGTTTGAGACTTACAGTAATTGGATTAGAGTTTTCATTAAGCCATATTTGTTCACATTTAATATCTGAAAGTAGATTTAAGGACCATATAAACAGTTCTTGATAAGAAATAAACAAAAATAGTTCTCTAGTGAGCTCCTTAATGTTTTTTCTAGCAGAGATTGCTTGTATCCTTTGTTATCCTTAAATGTCTAGAGGTTTATGGATAGATTGAACACTGTATACTCAGTAGACTCTCTTTGTCAACTCGCTGAAAGAGTGCAGGTTCACTTAATGCGTTTCAAACTTTGGAGCCAGGTCATTTTCCACATGATGAATATTTATTTCTTAGTGCTCTGAAGTTCACTTATTTCTAAGTGCCTCTTACAAGTGAAATTGTACCCTCTCCCAAATTTATTAGCTTAAATCTTAACCGCAGTGGCTCAGAGCATGATCTTATTTTGAGAAATGAATTTTTGTTTGTTTGCTTGCATGCTGTGTGTATACATGTTATATGTGAGTGTAGTTGCATGCTCATGTATATATGCGGTATGTCACACATATGGGGATACTTTTGGAGGTCAGAGATAGATACTGGATATCTTGATCTATTGGTTGCCTCATTACTACCTGAGATACCCTCATGACCTTAAGCTAGTCTATTAAGCAAGACTGTTGGACAATCCCTAGAGTTTCTTCAGACTCTGCTTTCCAAGAGCTGGGAATATACAGGCAGGTTCCCCTTCTCCATGAGTACTGGGGCTTCAAATTAAGGTCAACTTGCTGCATTTCACCAGTACTTATTTCCAAGTACTTTAAAGGCTTGCAGTCTTCCCAGGTTCTAAACTTACATGGAGCTTAAGAGAATTAATAAAGTTAAATGGATTAAGGAGAGTAGTCCTCAGTTAGTATGACTGGTGTGCTTTGAAAATGGACAAATTTTGAGATGTCTGTATAAAAACCTGGCTTTTAGATTTATGGATTTTAGGGATATGTTACAACAAAATTCTCTTGTTAAACTATAGACTTTATAATGCTTTGCTACTGTAGCTCCAGAGAATGAATACAGTGTTTGCCTTTTATATTCCAAATGATTAGGTTTATTCTTTGAAAAAATGTACAAAGATAACATGTATTCTAAAGAACTTTACTATTTTGTTGTTTGTGTCATCTTCTTTGAGGGTGCTAAGAGGACAATTGCTATCCCACACAGATAATTTCATTTTCTGATCACTATGCACATCTTTTGTCTGCTTTGGGAAACAGCATGTGGCAACTTTTAGGTTACTACTTATAGAGAAATGTCCAAAGCTCACTGAGAGCATACTGGTCTAGAGACTAGGCAGAATTTTTCCCAAGGAGTAGACACAGGCCTCATGTCCTGACTGACTGACACTAAGTACAAAGTGTTCTCCCATTTTGCTCAAGAAGAAGCCGTCTCAGGTGGGACCTGGGCCCAGGACTTCTTTATGATGTACAGGAAGAACCAATTTCCAGGTGAGAGCACACCCAGTGCTCAGATCTCTTCTGCCTTCTTCACTGTGCTTCTTCACTAACTTTTCTCTTGAGTGGAACATTTTCTTCAATAAACCTTGTAAATCCGAATATTCAGTAAGTCTATGCTTCTTGGCAGTTTCCTATCAGGCACAAATATTAGGACTTGCAATCATTTCTTCAACTTTACAAGTTATTATAGTAATCTCTCTATCAAGTTTTCAGTTCATCATGTTACACAGGGTTTACTTTGGGAATTTAGACATAATCACTTGGATGCAGATAGTGTGAACACTATATATAAGATACTTGAATGCACTGCTGGTTTAGACTGCGTAGGAAAAATATTGTTTCAAAGGTTAAAATATTTTTTGAAATGGTGTTATATTAGGAAGTTTGGATTTCTGTTTGTTTGCCAAATACTTTGAGAAATGATGAAACCCAGTTTTTTATTCTACCTCAGGTTTTCATTATCCAATAGCTATCAGTTTGCCATTTCTGAAGGTAAATTAAACACTTACAAGACACTATTCACCTGATAGGATATTGTAATCATTTCGCTTCCATATTAGGTTAGAAATACAGTATATACTAGGATGAGTGATGCTCTAACAACATATATTTCTGGTCATTCTCAATTATTGTCAATAGTAATCAAGGTCATGATTAATTTTACACATTTGCACATACCTTATACTCCATAAACTTCAAATATACCCAATATAAAACAATTATTCTTTTTAGGCATTGCTGATTGTCATTAGATAGCATTCCATGTTTGAGAGCTAACATGAAGTACATACTTGTGTTTGTTAGATTCAAGGTTTTTGTGAAAAGATGGAGTACAGTGAGGTGATCACTTTCATTATTTCTATTATACTGGGCTCATTTGGACTCAGTGTGTTACACAGCTTTCAATACACTATCATATTCTCTTGGAATTTTCAATTTGTCCAGGGACTTCTGACTGTTCAGTTTGTGTCATGTCACGAGAGCCAAACCTAAAGACAATGCTCTATAAAGAACAAGAGACATTTGAGATTTAATTTTAGAGAAATAGCATTTAATTGTTCTGGCATATTAAATATGTAGGTAATAACCCATGATTAATGTAAAGATTGACACAACCCTGAGAACCAAGTCAAATTTTGTTTTGTTTTTCTTTTGTTTACTTTTTTAATGCTTCAGTGGGCAAGATTTACATGTTTTTCATTTTGCTTTCTCTTTTGATGTTTAGGAAAGGTGACAGTTAATTATATTTACCAAAGAAGTGAAAGGTAAACGCTTTGAATTTTGCATACAAGAGAATGCTAATCAGGAAAAGTGGAACATATATGGGGTACCTTTCCTATATTTTCCTTTTTCATTGTATTTGTTTTGTTTTTTATTTGTTTGTGTGGAAATTCGTTTAATTTCAACTTAAAATTCACAATTATTTGCAACTTTTAGCAAACTAAAAGTTAAAGCCAATGTAAAAATAACAACAACAAAAAAAAAACCTAGGTGGTATGGTAAGCAATGATAAAATGTAAATAATTTGAAAGAGTATAAACTAAAACCAATCCCATCACATTTTTAGCATACTCAATAATTAGCCAGCCTTTCTTGTTGATAATTTCTGATGAAGATTTAACGACATATAAGTCTGGATGCTGTTCTTACAGCTAACTAAAACTGGCAGAAAATTCTTTAAAGTTTACTTTTATGAAATTGTATCCATATATCTGTCGAATTTTGTCCTGTTCTCTTTGCAGGTTTGCATTTCCCACAATATCAATTAATATTACAGGATTACTGTTTTGTTTTAATTTCACAAATACAACTTGTAGTGTGTATTTTAAAAAATGCATGAAAGGTATGCTAAGCCCCAGCAACTGTATTCTGCCCACCCCCATGGGGATCTCCAAGTGGTGGTCTGTCCAGGTTCCCCTAGTTTCCTTCTGTCAAACTGCTTGGACTTCCCAAGTCATCTGCCCCCTGTGGCTTGGCTGCCTCTGGCTCTAATCACCTAGCACCTTATAATGAAAACTCCAGAGGCATGTAATTTATCAGTCAGATTTATAATAGTAAATCCTCAACTTCCAAAATGCTCACACAAAGAACACAAAACTCAATTGATATTGATACAAGCCGCACACCTACACTAGACAAATGTCCCTATATTATACAATCTTCTAAGAAATCCCCAGTTACTTATGGCTCCTAGCACTACTTTATGGCTCAACACCCTCTCCTTCAGGCACCATCTTGTCTCACCTGTCTCTATCTCTATGTCTCTGTCTCTTCCTCTGCCTCTCTCTCTCTCTCTCTCTGTCTCTCTCTGTCTCTCTGTCTCTCTCTCTCTGTCTCTCTCTCTCTCTCTCTCTCTCTCTCTCTATATATATATATATATATATATATATCTTTATGTTTCCTCTCTAAAACTTTCAGCTCTACCTTCCCTTCCACTGCCCAATCACAGGCTCTAGCCATATCTAATTAAGATTTCACCTGACCTCACCTCACCTGAATACAGGCACAGGGTATAGGGCAGAAAAAAGAGACAGCAATCCACAACAATAACTAATTACATTTATATCTATAACTAAGTATATTTCTGTTTCTAAATATTTTCATCCTATTGGAAAATAATTCTGAAGAAAAGATATATTTTATGTATGTTTATAAATTAATCTATAGCATGATTGCACTTTGTGTTTTTTCTCCTCTGTAGGTAATAAAACAAATAATGTTTTTAAATCGCTGATCAATATATCCACTAACTTGGGTAATTTTCTAACATCTTCTTAAAATCCTCACCATGAATGTTTACCTATATTTTCAAGCACAAAATTAGCTAAGCTATTTGAAATGCAATCCTTTATGTTTACCCTTCTGGCAATGAAAAATAATACACTGGATAATATGTTGATGCGAAAAGGAAATCAAGATGACATTTCAGGTTTTCTTAAATTATTTCTCTAGCTATACATATTCATCTTGAATAATGGCTACAGTGCTGTCCATTATATATCTTGTATATTTCCCTTAAGGGAAAATGAACAAATCAGTAAATCTGTGTAGTGCACACAATTGTAGAAACTATTGCCCATTCTTAAATGAATGATGGTGGTATCAGTTCTCAAATGCCTCTATCCAATCTTCTTATAGAAAACACAAAGTTTAATGAGCTATGAGAAAAAATTGCTCCTCAATCTACCAGAGCAATTACATTGTTGGTAATAACTTTAATCATAGAGAACAAATGAGGGACCATGGTTCAAAATGTTTTAAAACTTGAAAATTACACTGATTTATTTTTATTATAAAACCTAATTTCATTCTTTATTGGAGATTTAGACAGAGAATGCTTTTCCAACAAATTAAAAGTAGTACTACTCCTGTTTTTGTTAGTAAGTGAAACAGTAGATGACATACAAAAAGTACACCAGAAAGATTTTTTGTTAAAGTCAACAAATTGATAGGAAGTACTTTGATTTTGACTCTAGTTGTAGAACTAGATAACAGTTTGATAAGTTGATATGTGATCTGAGGGTGATAGTGCCACAGAGAGCTGTCTGTACAGGTGCAGTGAATATTTGGCCTCTCTAACAAACTGCATATCGATAGTACTTTGTTGAGCGTGTATAAAAGCTTTCTGGGGAAAAAAAAGGAAAAAAAAAAACTCCCCTAAACGGATAAAAATCAGAAAGATGAAGATCTGCACAAAATAGATTGTATACAAACCTCAGGCATTTGTATTTACCAATAATGAATTTTTATGCATACAATGTCAAAACATTGTTTAGCTAATCTTTTGACAAATCTGATATGATATAAATCAAGTAGATTCATCAGAGTCTAGGATATTTTGAATTTTAGAAATAATGCAGATAATGAAATTAATAAATGTGAAAATGATAACAAATTATTTTCTAACTATACTAAACAAATTACAGATATTTTTGTTTTAATGAGTGTTATTATTCATTTTATATTAATTTGAGTTTACCAGTTTGTTCAACTAAATATATCCTCTGAAAAAGTTAGAGATTAATAAATATTAACAATTCCCACTTCAATGAAAAATATTTTACCTCATATAGACTCTTTAGTAGAGACTGCTTATTCCCCGATGCCTATATGTGTTCTAGTCTGTGTTTTGTGCAGGGTTTCAAGTGGATTTTCATTTAAAAAATCTTCCTGGAATAAATGTATTTTGCTCACCTGCTAAAAATATCATATTTACATATGTTTCTCCCTCTACTGTTTGTGTGTGTTTATGTGTCTGTCTGTGTATATGGGCCAAAATACATCTGTAGAGAACACAGGATAACTTGCTCTACTGCTATACTGTTCTACTATATGGGTTCTAGATATTAAACTTAGTATTTTGGGTTAGGAAATATGCATCCTTACCTGCTAAGCCATCTCTCTATAACTTTCTCTTTCCTTTTTTTTTTTTTGATTAAGTTCGTTGTTTAACAATTTCATGACAGTATAAAATATATTCCATATACTCCTCCTCCCATGTCTTCTTGTCTCTGTCCCATCCCTACTATACCTCACCTCTACTAAAAAATGTATACTTGTCAGATTAATGACCTTTGGTATTTTTTTTTATAACCAATTTTTAGGTGACCAAAGATGGTTCAATGGTGTCCCAGCATTGAATCGAACTATTCATAAGTGGTACCCTTGCCAGGCAAAGTTGGTTTGGTAACATGGTGTTAATTAACATCATTGTGTTTTATTCCCCATTAAATTCATCCTTCTTCTAAGACTATGAAAGGTAGCCAATATGGAAGATCTCATTCTCTCTCTGTATCATCCAGCCAAAGGTTAAAGTCTTCAACAAGGATCTTTATTTTGGGGTATATCCAAGTACAAGTTTGTATAGGTAGCTTTAAACCTCCCTGGTCTAAAAAACAGATGAAAGTATCTACCACTTTCTGCACTGGTGGTTTTGTTTCACAAGGCATGGCTTCTAGGAGGTACTTTTTTCATCCCTGCAGGCATGAAAATGTATTAGTTATTTGAGTATTTCATATAATGTATTTTAATCCTATTCACTGACCTTATCTGCTTCCCAAATATATCAGTCATTCCAAATGGACCAAACATTGTGTTTGTTTTTGGTTTTCTGAAGCTATCAAATATGGCGGTGTTGCATATTTTCTCTCCTAGTTGCTATAAATTGTCAATCCTCTGATGGTAAATGCCAAATGCTGGGATGTTCTCTGGTTTGAGCTTACATGGATTTTGTGCACGCTATTTCAACACATTAAATTCATATGTGTAGCTTTCCTGCTATGCCCATAAATAATAGTTTTCATTGATCAACTTGCTTGTCTCCGTACCAATACCATGTAGTTTTTATCACCATTGCTCTATAGTATAGATTGAGGTAAGAGATGGTGGTTTCCCCAGAAGTTCTTTTATTGTTGAGAATAGTTTTCACTATCCTGGGTTTTTTGTTATTCCAAATGAATTTGAGAATTTCTCTAAGTTTATGAAGAATTGACTTGCAATTTTGATGGGGATTGCATTGAATCTGTAGATTGTTCTTGGTAAGATGACCATTTTTTCTATATTAATCTTGCAAATTCATGATCATGAGAGATCTTTCCACATTTTCAGGTCTTCTTTGATTTTTTTTTCCTTCAGGGAATTGACATTCTTGTCATACAGTTCTTTCATTTGTTTGGTTAGAGTCATACCAAGGTATTTTATATTTTTGTTACTATTTTGAAGGTGTTATTTCCATAAATTCTTTCTCAGCCCTTTTATCTTTAGAGTAGAGGAAGGCTACTGATTAGTTAGAATTAATTTAATATCTAGCCATTTTGCTGAAGTCGTTTATCAGCTGTAGGAGATCTCTGGCAAAAATTTTTTGGGTTTTATATATGCTATCATCATCTGCAAATAGAGATTGCGAAATGAACCCACACACATATGGTCCTTGATCTTTGACAAAAGCCTAAAATCATCCAATGGAAAAAAGACAGCATTTTTAAAAAAATGGTGCTGGTTCAACTAGCAGCCTGCATATTGAAGAGAATAAATTGATCATTCTTATCTCCTTGTACAAAGGCCCTAAGTACAAGTGGATCAAGAACCATCACATAAAACCAGATATGCTGAATCAAATAAAGTAGGGAAGAGCCTTGAATACTTGGGCACAGGGAAAAACTGAACAGAACACCAATGGCTTATGCTGTAAGATCAACAATCAACAAATGGAACCTGATAAAATCAAAGAGCTTCTATAAGGTAAAAGGCACTGTTGATAGGACAAAACAGCAATACACAAATTGGAAAAATATCTTTACTAACAGTCCATCTGATAGAGGGCTAATATCCAAAATATACAAAGAACTCAAGGAATTAGACTCCAGAGATTCAAACAAACCTATTAAAGATGAGGTACAGAGCTAAACAGAGAATTCTCAACTAAGGAAACTCGAATGACTGAAAAGCACTTAAATATTCAACATTCTTAAACATCAGAGAAATGCAAATCAAAACGACACTGAGATTCCAACTCACATCTGTCAGAATTGCTAAGATCAAAATCTCAGTTGACAGCAGATGCTAGCAAGAATGTGGAGAAAAAGGAACACTCCTCCATTTCTGGTGGGATTGCAGGGTGGTACAACCACTGTGGAAATCAGTCTGGTGGTTCCTTAGAAACTTGGACATAGTACTACATGAAGACCCAGCTATACCTCTCCTGGGCATATACCCAAAAGATTCTCCAAATATAACATAGAACATATAACAAGGATGCATGATCTACTATGTTCATAGTAGTGTTATGTATAGTAGGCAGAATCTAGAAACAACCCAGATGTCCCTCAACAGAAGAATGGATGCAGAAAATGTGATACATTTATAAAATGGAGTACCCCTCAGCCACTAAAAACAATGACTTCATGAAATTTGTGCGAAATGGATTGGAGCTAAAAAAAATATACTCAGTGCAGTAACATAGTCAGAAAGGAACATGAATGATAGCCATTCACTGAAAGTGGATATCAGAAAGAGCTTGGAATATATGTTTTACAGACCTCTGACAAGGGTCAAGAAGAAGGAAAACCAATGTGGATGCTTTGGTCCTACTTGGAAGGGAAATAAAATGAACAGGGGAGCTTGAGGGTGGGAGAGACTTGGAAGGAAGAAAGAAAGGAGGAAAAGAAGGTGTGATCAGGGCCCTTAGCAGGAGACAGGGGAGATGTGAAGAGGGTCGGTAAATGGAGTTTATGCAAGAAAGTCCCAGATGCCAGAAAAGCAAGAGGCTCCCAGGACCCAACTGGGATGACATGAGCTGAAATACCCCAAAAAGGGAGAAGGGCTTGTTTATGCCAATCTCAGAGGAGTTAGGCAAGGCTCAGTTAAGGATGAGGCCACCTACCCTTCACAAAATTTTGACTCAAAATTGCTCCTGTGTGTACGGAATGCAGGACCAAAGAGTAGAGCAGAGACTGAAGGAGGGACATCCAGAACAGCACCACCCATGTTCCTCCTTGCCCATCAAACCCAGACACTTGATGGTGGGAAGTGTTTGCTGACAAGAAACCTGATGGAGATGCCTCCTGGAGAGACTCATCATCAGACCCTTTAGGATGCAGATGGATGTTTGCAGCCAACCATAGGAACTGAGCATGGGAATGACAATGGAGGATTTTTGGGGAAGGACAGGAAGCAGCTGAAGGTTTTGCAGCCCCATGGAACAAATAATATCAACCAGCAACCAGATCCCCCACAGAGCTCCCAGGGACTAAATCACCAACCAACAAATACACAAGAACCATAGCTCAAGCTTTTATGTGGGTAGAGAATGGCCTTGTTGGACATCAATAGGAAGTCCTGTCAAGCTTCGATAATAACCTTGTGGAGGCAATGATAGGGCAGATGGATGGTAGAGATTCGTTAGGTGAAAAGCCCTTCCGGAGGCAGGGAAGGAGGTTGCAGGGGGTAGCGTTTTGAGAGGGGAACTGGGAGGAGGGATAACATTTGAAATGAAATAAACAAAATAACTAACTAATAATAAAAAAAAAAACAAACAAAACAGTTTCCTTGTGGTAATTCACTCTCTCTGACATTTAAAGTCTTTCCACCCCTACATTTACAATGATCCTGTGCTTTAGAGATGAAAGATTGTGATATTTCTCATTTAGGGTAAGAAATAACCCACCGTCTTTATTCTCTTTCCCATGGTACAGTTGTGAGCAGCTGTGGTAATTACCATCTACTACTAAAAAAGATTTATCATGAGGGAAGCTTGATAGACATGTTAATCTATGAGTATCAGGAAAGATTGAGCATCAGTTTAATACTGGATCTATTTTACTAGTATAATAGTAAAAAATATTCTCCTGGGAAGCATACCATGCCTAACTATGAATTCTTGGTCTGAACATTGGCCACATGTGGGTTAGAACTTGTGGATTGGGTGTTAAATCCAATCAAAAAGTTATGCCTTTTTCCATTTTAAAAATGTCCTATGTAATAGGTTTCCATATTACTTTTATGTCTCCATCAGTTTGGTTTTTATAAACATTTCCTATAAACTACAAGGTCAGTTATATCCATCCACATCTTAAAATTACATAAAATCATTAAGAAAAAAATTTAAATGCTTTATTATGAAAAATGAAATTATTTAGAGAATTAGAGCTGATTCTGAAGAAAATCAAAAAATAAAACAAAACAAACAAAAAACAACCTTTGATTCTATCCTTTTTGCTATATGCAGAGGAGAGAGATGAGTCTAACTGAAGCCTTTTTTAGGTTTAAAGAAAAAAACAACAGAAAAGAAACACTTGTGAGCAAGGGATTACCCTCCCAACCTAATGTTGATGTGAATAAGAAACCTGAAAACACAAAATTTTCAACAAACTACAAGTTAGAAATCTTGTCTAAGCAAAACCAAGGAGAGTAGAGCTTCCAAATATACAATTGTCATATTTAGATATAGATGAGACAAGAAGTTAAATGAGAAAAATAATCACAGATGCTTCCTCACAGTGTAGAAAAATTAATAAGAACATGATTTTGGATAAGAAGTTAGATTGAATATTGGTATACAATACACATAATTGGAAATAATGCCACTGATATAACATGTAATTTCAATGAATGTTTACAAAATTAAAGGGATTAATGTTAGGGAAAAGTCAATAGGAATTAGAAGATGGCTCTGTGAATAAGAGTGCTTGTTTTTTGCAAGGACAAAGACTTGATTTTGTCATTTCAGCATCCAAATAAAAGCCAGAAGGGGCAGAAATATTAGCATCCTGAAACACATTGGCCCACCTGTTGAGCTATATCAGTGAGCTTCTGTGTTGGTGGGGACTCTTTTTCAAGCAGAT
This sequence comes from Rattus rattus, assembly GCF_011064425.1. Classification (NCBI taxonomy): domain Eukaryota; kingdom Metazoa; phylum Chordata; class Mammalia; order Rodentia; family Muridae; genus Rattus; species Rattus rattus. The sequence continues at coordinate 122,655,661 of NC_046172.1, read as the reverse complement.
AGGCAGAGAGATGCAAGAAGACACCAGATGTTTCTATTCTTACATCTGCATGTACCTGCACAAACACAGGTACCTGTGAATTTTGGCATATGCCCTTCCTCCACACACTTATTATTATTCTCAATGGGTAGGAAGATTGATTCATTTGGAGTAGCACCATTCTCTGGTAAAGGGGATCCTGGCTTTTCATTAATAAAGATAGTGAAAATGAACATTCATTAACTCATTTCCCATTTGATCTCGATTGTGAATGTAGTTTGGCAGTTACTGGAAGTACATGGTAAATCTGTCCCTCTGGTAATGAACTATAAATCCTGAATTAACTATAATAAACACTTTCCAAGGACTTTTTAAGATGGAATTATATTACCACAGCAATAAAAAACCAAAAGCATAAATTCTCCGAAGGAAAGTTTCATCAATATTCACTTACTGAAAAGTAAAAAAGTTCCAAATGATTAGAGAGAAGAATATCTTTCATGTATTGTATCCATAAGAGAGATTTTACCTTTCCCAAGGAAAGAAAACAAAAAAATAAATATTGAGGCAGGATAATTTTGGATCCAAATTATAAAATGTTGAAAGAAAAGTATCCATAAAGACCTCTGAAGGATCTAACCTACTTTAGATACTAGAATTTCTGAACTAGTAAAATATATATATATATATATATATATGGTATATATATATTTCAATCTAGCATTGGAACTCCCATTTCCAGGCCACAGCTCAGCCTGATTCCTGAAGACCTGCTGCCACATGGTACACATATAAAGGATGCTCCATCTTCTGAGGTCTTCTTCAATTTCTTTCTTCAGAGGCTTGAAGTTCTTATCACAGATCTTTCACTTGGCTAAGTCACCGAGGTATTTTATATTATTTGGGACTATTATGAAGAGATTGTCATTTATGTATGCTCATGGATTGGCAAATTAATATAGTAAAAATAGCCATTTACCAAAAGGGATCTACAGATTCAATCCAAGACCCATCAAAATACCAATCCAATTCTTCAAAGAGTTAGACAGAACAATTTGCAAATTCATCTGGAATAACATAAAACCCAGGATAGCTAAAACTATCCTCAACAATAAAAGGACTTCAGGGGGAATCACTATCCCAGAACTTAAGCAGTATTACAGAGCAATAGTGATAAAAACTGCATGGTATTGGTACAGAGACAGACAGATAGACCAATGGAACAGAATTGAAGACCAGAAATGAACCCACACACCTATGGTCACTTGATTTTTGACAAAGGCCAAAACCATCAAATGGAAAAAGATAGCATTTTCAGCAAATGGTGCTGGTTCAACTGGAGGTCAACATGTGAAGAATGCAGATCGATCCATGCTTATCACCCTGTACAAAACTTAAGTCCAAGTGGATCAAGGACCTCCACATCAAACCAGATACCTCAAATTAATAGAAGAAAAATTAGGGAAGAATCTCAAACACATGGGCACTGAAAAAATTTCTGAACAAAACACCAATCACCTTTTGTTTTTAAGATCAGAATCAACAAATGATCTCATAAAACTACAAAGTTCTGTAAGGCAAAGGACACTGTTGGTTAGGACAAAATGAGCAACCAACAGTTTGGGAAAAGATCTTTACCAATCCTACAACAGATAGAGGGGGTTATATCCAAAATATACAAAAGAACTAAGAAGGTAGACCAGCAGGGAGACAAATAACCCTATTAAAAATGGGGTTCAGAGCTAAACAAAGAATTCACAGCTGAGGAATGCCGAATGGCTGAGAAACACCCTAAAATGTTTCAACATCTTTAGTCAAGGAAATGCAAATCAAAACAACACACTGAGATTCCCAACACTAGTGAGAATGGCTAGATCAAAACTCCAGGTGACAGAGATGCTGTATGGGGATGTGGAGAGAAAGAGGAACACTTCCCACTGTTGGTGGGACTGCAATCTGGTACAACCCTTCTGGAAATCAGTCTGGAGATTTCTCAGAAGATTGGACATTGAACTACCTGAGGACCCAGCTATACCTCTCTTGGGTATATACCCAAAAGATACCCCAACACATACAAAGACATATGTTCCACTATTTTCATAGCATCCTTATTTATAATAGCCAGAAGCTGGAAAGAACCCAGATGCCCTTCAACAGAGGAATAATACAGAAAATGTGGTACATCTACACAATGGAATACTTCTCAGCTATCAAAAACAATGAGTTTATGAAATTCATAGGCAAATGGATGGAACTGGAAAATATCATCCTGAGTGAGGTAACCCAATCACAGAAAAACACACATTGTATGCACTCATTGATAAGTGGATATTAGCCCAAATGCTCGAATTACCCTAGATGCACAGAGCACATGAAACTCAAGAAGGATGACCAAAATGCAAATGCTTCACTCCTTCTTTAAATGGGGAACAAGAACACCCTTCGGAGGGATTAGGTAGGCAAGTTTAGAATAGAGGTTGCAGGAACACCCATTCAGAGCCTGCCCCACATGTGGCCCAAACATATACAGCCACCAAACTAGATAAGACGGATGAAGCAAAGAAGTGCAGGCTGACAGGAACCGGATGTAGATCTCTCCTGAGATCTCAGGAGATCTGAGATCTGAGCCAGAGTATGGCAAATACATAGGCGAATGCCAGCAGCAAACCACTGAACTGAGAATGGGACCCCCATTGAAGGAATCAGAGAAAGGACTGAAAGAGCTTGAAGGGGCTTAAGACCCCATATGAACAACAATGCCACCAACCAGAGCTTCCAGAGACTAAGTCACTACCCAAAGACTATACATGGACTGACCCTGGGCTTCAACTGCATAGGTAGCAATGAATACCCTAGTAAGAGCTCCAGTGGAAGGGGAAGCCCTTGGTCCTGCCAAAGCTGAACCCTCAGTGAATGTGTTTGTGGCGGGGAGCGCGGGAATGGGGGGAGGATGGGGAGGGGAACACCCATGAAGGGGAGGGGGAGGGGGTAGCGGGATGTTGGCCTGTAAACAGGGAAAGGGAATAACAATTGAAATGTAAATAAGAAATACCCAAGTTAATAATGATGCAGGAAAAAAATGTTATGTGGGGACAGAGATTTTGTAGGAGGGAGGAGAAAGAGGAGAGGAACCAAGATAGAGGCAGAGAAATAAAACCCAGGTCTGTGTGGCCCTAAATGGCCACAGGTAGTTGTGAATATGTCATAAGGGATGGATTTTTATAAAATAATTTGTCTTATCTAGATGGACAGTTTATATCATATCAATTGTATGTCAGTTCATTCATTGCATGAACATTCTGTGGAGTTTGAATTTACTGATATAAATCTGATTGCTAATTATAATCTTAATGAGTTTAGGTTTTAACAGATTACTGGGAGTTGCGACTATAACCATAGAGAACAGATGCTGGGAATGTGAGCAGAATCTGCAGTAACAGAGCCAGGAGATAGGCAGTCTCTGTAAAGGAACTGGCTTGGGGGCAATCTGCCTTGGGGACTAGATGATAGAGTTGCAAGGGGGCGGATGCTGCCAGTCTCTGAGAGTAGCTGGTAGCAGTGTGGAATGGAGAATAGGAGCTTAGTGGGTGAGATGGTTTGCTGAGTGCGATGAAAATACCCACAGATTCCTTGTGGCCCACCGGTGCCAGCACTAACGAGGGATGGTGAATTCTTTTATTTATATTTACCTCAACAGTTTCCTCCTCCTGGGTTACCTCACCCAGCCTTGATACATAGTCTATTTTAACTTTTTATTTCATGTTTGTTAGATATTCCTGGAAGGCCTGCCTTTTTCTGAAGGGAAATGGAGAAATGGATCTCAGGGAGAGGGAAGGTAGGAGGGGAGAGTTGGGAATAGAGGAGGGAGGGGAAATTGCTTTCGGGATGCATTATGTGAGAGAAGGATAGATAAATAAATAATAAAATAAAGAAAAAAAAGAAAAGGATGCTCCAATTCCCTGCCTGCTGGGACCCTAGGAAGCCTATTAGCCATAATGTCTGCCCTTTCCTTTCAGAGTTCCATCTTCCTTCTTGATCCATCTTCCTTTCATCTTCCTCTGCCTTCAACCTTGGGTCAGCAACCTACTCTCCAACACAGAGCTCTAGCTACTTCCCTAGAGGCCTGCTGCCATCCAGGACAACCAGAAAAAACAGCTCTGCCTGCTTCTCTGGGGCCTGCTGCCACCAGTACAATGAGAGGTCTACTCCGTGAGGACAACCAGCACTTTTCATGCAATTGCAGGACTTGCAATCACCAGGATCTACAAGGTCAATAACACCAAGAGAAAATTCAGGTGGCTAAAGGCCAGCATGACAACACAATAAACTAAGGCCAGGGCAATATGTCACCTACTGCCTCAAGACCTGGATATCCTAACACATCTGAAGAGCATATACAAAACAGAAAATCCTTCTATGTTGGAGCACCATATCAATGAAAAATTTTAAATGTGTAAGCATTTATCATGTACCATAGAATGCATGCGTGTGCTAAAAGATTCTTCATATTTGATATGAAATTCAAATTTTACAGAACAGGCCACATTTTCCTCCATAAAGATAACATCGATAACATGACACTAAAACCACCATACTCCCAATTGTACATGTATGTGTACAGATGTGTTTTACCACATCGTCAGAGAAACATCATGGTAGAAAGCAAGAGTAAAGGGTGAGATTCAGGCTGACCTGAAATGACACAGAGTCTAATTCTGGTATCATCAGAAGAGATGGATCAGAAAGAATTGCCATAGCTCAAAAAACATATCTATGGATATAAAATCGATTATTTTTAATAGAATGTAAACAGTGAATTAATCTGACAGTTATATTTTTTAAGCAGTTATTTCTATAATAACCACACAGATTAATTTTTTTAAAAACTTCTTGAGCCAAATACTAAGCAAATATTAATCACTCAGAACCTAATCAAGCTTCTTCCCAGGGAATATTTAACTTGCCTGTATTTTGTCCCTTTTCTTGATCCAACTCCTCTTCTAATGCTTTCTAGGAATTGCCCTTTTCTGGCCCCTCTTTTCCTATCTCTTTTCTTGGCTGGCATATGTCTCACCCTATTCTCTGTTCTACCAGGCCATTGGGTGATCAGAATTTATTGACAAGGCAGAGAATAAATGGTAAGAATTGTTTACATAAACTTAAGACAGGAGATTCTTGATATAAGCATTAGAATGCCCTATCCAGATAGAAACAAATATGAGGGAAGAGACGTAAGTAATTGAAGAGCACAAGGATAACCTTGACTCAGTATACAAAAACATTATGCCTATATGTGAGGATTAAATAAAACAATCAGTGAAAATGCATTTTTATTTTTTGAGAATTTAATATATGTATATAATGCATTTTCACCAAACTCACCCATTTCTGTCCCCTAAAATCGTACCCCCATCGCCAGGTGCCCTTACAAGTCTCCACACTTACTGACTATGCGTCTATATAACTGAATGTCCATCTAGTAGAACATGGGTAGTCACATGTTAGGGGTCATATCCCCAAAGAAAGCTGACATTGCCTCTCAAACAATCATCTGTATATTTTAAATCAAGATATGAAGTCATATTAATCATCACTATTGGTATGCATTAAGATTTACTTGGCAAAAAGCACTGTTTAAATTTGTTTTTAAATTAATAAACAGATACATTTTATTAATAACAATAAAAACAGAATTTCTCTTCAGCCATCACTTGGGAGCTCCTAGTGTTTTGTTTTGTTTTGTTTTTCTTCTTCCATCTTTTTTTTCCATCTTTATTAAATTGGGTATTTCTTGTTTACATTTCAAATGTTATTCCTTTCCCAGTTTCCAAGGCCAACATGTTTGTTTTGTTTTTTAATTTGTTTATGATCAGTTCTTGTAAGCATGTGGTCAAAACTGATTTTTTTCCAGATAAGACATATTGCTTTTTCTTTACCAAAAATTTACTGTTAGCATTATAGATTTTACTTGGAATAGCTAAACTGTATGGAAAGCCTTCATCTGTAGCCAGGGTATAAAAATTTCTCAGTCACTGGAAAGTTCCATCCCTATAATTGGTTTTGTTTTTCCTTGTGGACTTATTTCAATGAGCAATGTTTCCATTGTGGAAACAGTATCTCTCCACTCAAAATTGGAATTACTTATCATTCTTTTCCAAAGATTCTTAAAATCTCTTCACTGAGTATCTTGAGGGTGACCCCTATGTTTTTGCTACACCCATGTATGTTTCTACTGCATTCATTATTTGCCCCAAGTTAGTAACTTAGAGGACTAAGGAGGGCAGCTATTACTATTTCTCTTAAACGTTTATCCTACCAGAGATGCTGCCATTCCTTTTTAAAATTTATTTATATTTAAAAAATTAGGAAGGTTTGTGCACAGGTCAATGGCTTCTCACTTCTAGTTCCTCAGTATGTTCTTTTGTCTGTAAAATGTGTTGTGCTCTAATCACTGTGAAAACCTTCTCCTGTTGAATATTGCAAATACCTATATTAACTTTGGGAGCATCAGCATTGGATAATAAGATATGCTTTTCTTTCAATCAACAAAAGGTTATCAATAGTCAAATTCAAAAAATTATACATTAATTATTAGTATTTAATTACATAGATAACTTAGTAGATCCATTGTAGAATTCATTTTTAAATTTTTACTGTTCTTTGCAACATATGGGTGCCTAGTAAAATGTGTTTTATAGACACTATTATATGTTTCTGCATTGATTGCTATTTAATTGCCAGTGAATTATCACCTCCATAGTGATCTGTTTTAGTGAGAGAGCATTGGCATTTGGCAAAATAATTATGCTATTTCATCATAAAAATCTATTTGGTTTAATTTTTAATCGAATACATCCATTATTTATGAAAACCCATTACCATATCCTATTGGCTTGTTCACAGTAATACAATTAGGGTTTATTTTGTTACTAAATGAATATAAAAGGACAAGAGAAAACACATCTACCAATATTTCACAAAATTTAGCATCCTGCAACTCATTAGCACTTATCAATGCATGCATATTGGGAAAATGAATGGATAGCTATTATGAAATTTCACATTTTATAAATCATGGAAGTAAAATCTAAAACAACATTTAAAATATCTCAATGGATATCTAAATTTCAAATTTATAAAGCCAGCATTTACATAGTGAAAGATTACAGTAGGGTGTGCTATGGTTGCAGTCCTAATGCAACAAATGTTGAAGAGGAGGACTTCTAGTTGTATCTCATGACTGGATCCTGCCTCTAAGACAGAATTGTGAATTTTGGAAGCATAAAAATATCAGGAACTCAAATTGACTCTGAGATATCCTCTCATGACATGGCAGTACTGATTTAGCATATCTTTTTTCATCCCTAACTTTAAATATAAGCTACAAATGTTAACACATTTGAAAGAAACAATTATCATACACATATCTTTCATTAGCTTTCCAAAATTTAGCAACATGGCATCCTCAAATACTCATGTCCTTAAATACTACTCTAAACTTAGAATGTGTACAATTTTCTAGGGATCCACAATATTTATATTCTTGTATAATTTTTCCCATATCTTTGCTTAAAACTCTCAAGGCATCATATCCAACTAAAGAGTATACTGTTTTGAGAACTATCAGAGTAATTTATAGATTTATCCTCATAAATATTTTGTCAGTTAACATCTACATTCAAAGTTATCAGATGTGACTTTTGTTTCTTTGTTGCCAAAGAGGATAGGATAGAGTTTACATAAACCAAGTCTTTCAGAATAAAACTAACTTTTCATAATATTATCACAGAATTCTATTCTTCAAAAATAACTTTTTTCCAAAATCCCAAATACTGTTCTTATCTTGATCTGTACCTCACAGAGGGCCTCCTCCCATACTCATCACCCTCCTTTAAGGAGAGTAGGACCTCCTATATGTATTACCCTCCTCTAGCACATAAAGTCTCAGCCTGATTAGGCTCATCCTCTCCCACTGAAGGCAAACAAGGCAGCCATGAAGCTAGTCTGTTTGACTGCTACATATGTGTCTGGAGACCTCATTCTAGACAGTGTATGTCTCTTAGCTGGTGGTTCAGATTCTGAGAGCTCCAAGAGGTCAAGATTTGTTGACACTTTTGGTCTTTCTGTGGAGTTCCCATCTGCTTCAGAACCTTCAATCCTTCTCGCATCTCTTCCACAAATGTCCCAGACCTCTATTTCATGGGTATCTGTTTCAGTCAGCTGCTGGGGATAGTTATGATAGGCTCCTCTCTGTAAGCACAACAGAGTATCATCAATAATATCAGGGGTTATTGATGTCTTGTTCATGGGATAGGTCTCAAGTTGGGCTAGTTATACGTGGGAATATCCTTATATCTCTGCTCCATCCCTGCATTTCTTTCTTTTTTCTTTTCTTTTTACTTTCTCCCTTTTTTGTGGAGATACATTGTTTTATTAGATATTTTATTTATTTGCATTTCAAATGTTATCCACTTTCCCAGTTTCCCCTCTACAAATCTCCTCCCATTCCTCTGCCCCTGCTACTATGATGGTGTTCCCCATCCACGCCCTCTTCAACACCCTAGCATTCTATTATACAGGGGCATCCAGGACCCAACTCTGAAGCCATTTCACAGCCTCCCCATTGATGCTAGATAAGGTCATCCTCTACTACATATGCTTCTGGAACCTTGGGTCCCTCCCTGTGTACTCTTTGGTTGGTGGTTCCATCCCTGGGAGTTCTGAGGGTTCTGGTTGATTGATATTGTTGTTCTTCCTATGGGATTGCAAACCCCTTCAGCTCCTTGAGTCTTTCCCCTAACTCCTCCATACTTAGTCTGATGGTTGGCTGCAATTATCCACATCTGTATTGGTCAGGCTCTGGCAAAGCCTTTGAGGAGACAGCTATGTCAGGTTCCTGTCAGCAAGCACTTCTTGATATCAGTCATAGTGTCTGGGTTTAGTGACTGCATGTGGGATGGATCCTCATGTGTGGCAGTCTCTGGATGGCCTTTCCTTTAGTCTCTTCTCTACTCTTTGTCCCTGTATTTCCTTTAGACAGGAATAATTCTGGGGTAAAAATTTGGAGATGGGTGGGTGTCCCTATCCCTCAATCGGGGCTGTGCCTAATCTCTGGGTATGGTCTCACTAGTTCTCTCTTCCATTTGTTGGGTATTTCAGCTGATGTCATCACAGTTGGGTCCTGGGAGCCTCTTGTTTTCCTAGCGTTTGGTACTTTCTGGTGGCTACTTCCAGTTTCTCATCCCCAATTACTACACATCTCTATTCAATTTCCTGACCCTTTGTACATATCCCCTGTCTCCTCCTGTACCTGATCCTGTCCCTTTTTGTCCCGCCTCTCCTCTCTTCCTCCAAGTCCCTCTCACATTCTACCTCACATGATTATTTTTACCTCCTTCTAAGTAGGCCCAAAGCATCCATATTTTGTTCTTCCTTCTTATTGAACCTCATATGGTCTGTAGGTTATATTATGGGTCTTCTGAACTTTTTGCCTAATATTCACTTATCAGTGAGTACATACCATGTATGTTCTTTTGTGACTGGATTACCTCACTCAGGATGATATTTTCTAGTTACATTCATTAGCTTGTGGATTTCATGATGTCCCTTTCTTTAACTAGCTGAGTATTATACTCCATTGTGTAAATGTACCTCATTTTCTGTATCCATTCCTCAGTTGAAGGACATTTGGGTTGTTTCCAGCTCCTGGCTATTATAAATTAGGCTGCTATGAACATAGTGGGATATGTGTCTTTGTTGTAACATCTTTTGGGTATATGCCCAGGGGTGGTATAGCTGGGTCTTCATGTGAAATTTTCTGAGGAACCACCAAACTGATTTCCAGAGGGGTTGTACCAGCTTGCAATTCCACCAACAATAGAGGAGTGTTCCTATTTCTCCACATCCTAGGTAGCATCTGCTGTCACCTGAATTTTTGATCTTAGCCATTCTGAATGGTGTGAATTAGAATCTCAGTGTTGTTTTGATTGGTATTTCCCTGATAACTAAGGATGTTGAACATTACTTTAGGTGCTTCTTGGCCACCTTGAACACATGAGCACAGGGGAAATTTACTGAAGAGAACAACAATGGCTTATGCTCTAAGATCAACAATTCACAAATGGGACCTCATAAAATTGCAAACCTTCTATAAGGCAAAGGACAGTGTAAATAGGACAAAACAGCAATCAACAGTTTGGGGAAATATCTTTACCAATTCTATATCTAATAGAGAGCTAATATCCAATATTACAAAGAACTTAAGAAGTTAGACTTCAAAGAACCAAATAACCCTTTTAAAAATCGGGTACAGAGCTAAGCAAATAATTCTTAAGTGAGGAATCTTGAGTGGCCTGCATTTCTTTAAGACAAGATAAATTTTTAATAGACAATTTTGTGGGTGTGTTGGTATCCTTATCCATCCCCTGGGATACAGGAAATGGTCTCTTCAGATTTGATGTGCCACTCTTAGGAATCTCTTCTAAGATTACCTGCATTTACTCATGGAAGTCTACTCTGTCAGCTCTCTGAGACTTCCTAGATATCTCCCACAACAACTAGACATTGCAGATTTCTACTCATTCTCCTGGCCTTCTATGCTTCTCTCCTGGCTCTCCATGCACCTGACCTTACCTCTGTCTTCTTCGCTCCTCTCTTCCATGCTTTACCCTCTCTCCCTCTGCATCCTATGATTACTTTATTTCCTCTTTTAAGTGTGATTCAAGTACCCTTGCTTGGATCATTCTTCTTTTCAATTTCTTAGTTTCTGTCGGTTATATTGTGGGTATCTTGCACTTTATGGCTAATATCTCCTTAGCATTGAGTACATACCATGAATGTTCTTTGGGGTCTAGGTTATATCACTCAAGATGATATTTTCTAGTTCAGTCCATTTGCCTGCAATATTCATGATTTTAAAAGTAGCTGAATAGTTTTCCATTGTGTAAATGTACCACAGTTTCTGTATTCATTATTCAGTAAAGAGACATGTGGGTTGTTTCCAGTTTATGGCTATTAGGGATAAAGCTTCTGTGAAGATAGTGGAGTATGTGACCTTGTGTTATATTGGAGTATCTTTTGGATATATGCCCAGTAATGGTATAACTGGGTCTCTAGGTAGAACTATTTCCAATTTTCTAAGAAACCATCAGATTGATTTCTAGAATGGTTGTTCAAGTTTGCGGTCCCACCAGCAATGGAGAAGTGTTTTCCTTTCTCCACACCCTTGACACTGCCTGCTGTCCCTTGAGTATTTAATATTAGCCATTTAAATTTGGGTAAAGTAGAATTTCACGGTCATTTTGATTTGCATTTCCCTTTTGACTAAGAATGTTGAACATTTCTTTAAATGTTTCTCATCCATCAAGATTCCTCTGTTGAGAGGAATGTAGGGTTAGTGGATTTTTTCACAATCTTGTTTTTTCCATTGATAGCGATTCACTTTTCCTTGTTATATTAGTCTGGGCTGGCATTTGTGGTCTCTTAGAATCTGCAAGATCTCTGAATGATCTCTGTCCAGGATCTTCTGGACTTCTGGGTCTTTGTTGAGAAGTTAGTTGTAATTCTGATAGATCTGCCTTTATATGTTACTTGGCTCTTTTACTTTGAGATTTTTAATATTCTTATTTTTCTGTACATTTAGTGTTTTTATTATTATGTGGCAGGAAGACTTTCTTTTCTGGTACAATTTATTTGGTGTTCTTTAAGCTTCTTTTACATTTATGGCCATCTCTTTCTTTAGGTTAGGGAAGTTTTCTTAAATAATTTTGTTGACAATGTTTTCTGGTCCTTTGAACTGGGAATCTTGACATTCTTCTATTCCTATTATTTTTTTTATTGGTTATTTTATTTATTTACATTTCAAATATTATCCTCCTTCCCAGTTTTCCCTACACAAGGCCACTATCTCCTCCTTCCTACCCCTGCTTCTGAGGGTGCTCTTCTATCCACTTACCCAATCCTGCTCCAGAGGTCTAGTGTTTCCCTATCCTGGGTCATTAAGCCTACACAGGAACAAGGGGCACCCCTTCAAGTGATGCCAGATTAGGCAAGTACCCCCTGTATACTCTTTGGTTGGTGGTTTAGTTCCTGGAGATTTGGGGTGTCTGGTTGGTTGATATTGTTGTTCTTCCTATGAGTTTGCAAACCCTTTCAGATCCTAAAGTCTTTGTCCTAACTTCCTCATTGGGGTCCCTGTGCTCAGTCTAATGTTTAGCTTTGTGCATCCGCATCTGTTTTGGTTCAGCTTTGGCAGAGCCTCTCAGGTGACAGCTATAATGGCCTCCTGTCATTGAGCACTTCTTGGCATCAGCAATTGTGTCTGTCTTCCTATTATCATTATGTTTGATCTTTTCATAGTGTCCCATATATCCTATGTCTGATTTAGGAACATTTTACATTTGGCATTTTCATTGATCAATGTACCCATTTCTTCTATGCTACCTTCTATGCCTGAGATTCTCTCTTCCATCTCTTCTATTCTGTTGACAATGCTTGCATCTGTAGTTCCCATTTGCATTCTCTTTCCTGGGTTTTCCATCTCCTCGGTTACCTCAATTTGTGTTTTCTTTATTGCTTCAATTTTCATTTTTAGGGCTTGGACTGTTTCATTAATTTTATTTGATTGTTTGATTATATCTTTCCTTAAGGGCTTCTACTTGTTTGGTGTGTTTTACTGTATTTCCTCAGAACTATTTATATCCTCTATAAGGGCCTCTATCATATTCGTGAGTTGGGATTTAAGGTCACAGTATTGCTTTTCAGGCACGTTAAGAAATCTAGGGCTTGTTGTAATAATTTAGCTGGGTTCTGATAGTACCATACTCTATTGCCTTCTGTTTATTATAAGCTTGTGCTTGCTTTTCATCATCTAATTGTCTCTGGTGTTTATTGCCCTGAGGGTCCTGTGTTGACCCAGGCCTCCTGGGAGGCAGGTGCAGCTGTGTGTTCCAGGTATTAGCAGGCCTCCTGTGTGTTGGGTTAGAGCTGGCCTCTTGGGATGAAGGCAGAGCTGTGGGGTGGGTGCCTAGACATCTGCTACACGACATCCAGTGGTGTAGATGCAGATCGTGTGTGTCAAGATAGAGCCAGAGTGTTGCGAGGCAGATAAAACTCTTCCTGGATGCTGCTGGTGCAGGCATGGAATAGAAATCCCCTACAAATATCTTAAAGTACCATCATCATAATCAGTTGTGTCTTGGTTTTTAAGCCCTCTCTTTCTATTTAATCTGCATAATCTTAATTGGCATATCTCATTTTGTTTTCACTTATGAATAAATGAAGATATTCTCACTGTACCTTATTTTTAGTAGATTAGGTAATAGAATGCATGGGGGTTACAGTAGAAATGCGTTGAGATTTTTAAACTGAAAACTTGAGAATATTCATGTATGTTAATTTTTATTGAAAATACATTCTCAAACAATACAACTTGACCAGTTTCCCTCCCCCCATTTCTTATAATTCTCATCACCCTCCCTTTCTTTCATATCCATGTCTCCTCTGCCCCCTTCAGAAAAGAGCAGGTGTCCAAGAGACTACAAAAAAAGATGACAAAACAGAAAACAATAACACAAGGGAAAACTCTCATAGTGAAGCTGGAGAAGGCAACTCAATAGACAGAAAGGAGTCTAAAGAGCAGACAAACAAATATTCACTTTTCAGTATTAGAAATAATGGAAAATATTTCCTTGACAAAATATGGTGGTGTTAGAATTGGCCAAAGTTTACAATACAGTTTCATTTGAAAAACACGATCCTTCATGGATATTTTAGCTGTATAAACTAGTCATAATATAATATGGAAAGTACAACTTATAACTGAAAATTGTGGTAGAGTTGGAGTGTGATGATCAAAATAATTTCTGGGATTCAACATGTATTTCTATTATATCACTTACAGAGATGTTAAAAACAGAATGTAGTGTAGGTGTTATCCTTAGAGCACAAAGTATTAGGAAACAAATGAGTTACTGTATCATACTAAGTTTAAGGAGCTACTCCAAATCTAAACAGAGTGAAATAACACAGTAAATTTGGACACAGTAAATGTCTCTGGACTGGAAAAGTGGTTCACCACCTAGTGGTCTTGTGACTCTGCAAGTTGTTACCCTCTCAGCCACCTTTTCTCTAATCAACTTGTGTATGGGGGAAGTTACTTCATGAGGTTCACAAGCACTTAGCCAGGTTGACACTTTTCCTGTGCTTGGGTTAGTACTAGAAATTCCATGTACAAAACATTACAACATTCCTTAGTTTATCTAGGCATTCCTTTGTTGTAGAGAGGGGATTACTTTTGAAAAATTGTATCATACTATCATAATTTGCCAAAAAGTTTATAGTTCAAAAAAATCAAGCCTTCAATGTTTCTTTTAGTAGAGTCCTGAGTTATTTGATAGTTCATGTAACATTTCTGATGATTAGTTCCAATTAAGCAACCAATACACATTCCTCATTTTTTTCTTTTCTTTTCTGTTATTGGATATTTTTCTTTTTTAATGTTTCAAATATTATCCTTTCCAGATTTTCCCTCCCCACCTTCATCCCATCAATTCCCCACCTCCTGCTTTTATGAGATATTCCCACCCACCCACCTACAATTTCTCCCATCTCCTGCCCTGGAATTTCCCTACCCTAGGGCATCAAGTCATCCTGGACCAAGGTTTCTTCCCATTGATGGTTAAAGGGCCCATCTTCTGCTTCACTATATGCTGCTGGGCCTGGGTTTATCCATGTCAGCCAATCTTTTAGTTGGTGGTTTAGTCCCTAGAAAACTCTAGGGTGTCTTATTATGGTTCACATTGTTGTTCTTCCTATGGGGTTGCAAATCCCTTCAGCTCCTTCGGTCCTTTCTCTAACTCCTCTATTGGGGACCCCGTTCTCAGTTCATTGGTTGAGTGCGAGAATCCTCCTCTGTATTGTCAGACTCTGGTAGAGCCTCTCAGATGACAGCACTTCTTGGCATCCCCAACAGTAACTGGGTTTGGTGAGTGCATGTGGGACGGATCACTTAAGTATACTATCATATCATCTGCAAATAGTGATATTTTGACTTCTTCCTTTCTAAGTTGTATCCCTTTGACCTCCTTTTTTTCTCCGGTTGCTCTGGCTAGGACTACAAGTATTATATTGAATAGGTAGGGAGAAATTGGGCAGTCTTGTCTAGTCCCTGATTTTAGTGGGATTGCTTCAAGTTTCTCTCCATTTAGTTTAAAGTTGGCTACTGGTTTGCTATATATTGCTTTTACTATGTTTGGGTATGGGTCTTGAAATCCTGATATTTCCAAGACTTTTATCACAAAGGGGTGTTTTTTCCCGTTGAGTTTGTTTATATAGTGGATTATGTTGGTGGATTTACATATAATGAAACATCCCTGCATCCCAGGGATGAAGCCTACTTGATCATGATGGATAACCTTTTTGATGTGTTCTTGGATTTGGTTTGAGAGAATTTTATTGAGTATTTTTGCATTGATATTAGTAAGTGAAATTGGTCTGAAGTTCTCTTTCTTTGTTGTGTATTTGTGTTGTTTAGGTATAAATATAATTGCGGCTTCATAGAATGAATTAGGTAATGTTCTCTCTGTTTCTCTTTTGTGAAATTGTTTGAAGAGTATTGGGATTGGATCTTCAAAGAAGATCTGATAGAATCCTGCACTAAACACATCTGATCTTGGGCTTTTTTTGGTTGGAAGACTTTTAATGACAGCTTCTATAGCTTTCGTGGTTATGGGACTGTTTAGATGGTTTATCTGATTCTGATTTATCTTTTGTACCTGGTATCTGCCTAGAAATTTGTACATTTCATCCAGATTTTCCAGTTTTGTTGACTATAGGCTTTTGTAGTAGGATCTGATAATTTTTTTTAACTTCTAACTCTGTTCCTTCTCATTTCTGACTTTGTTAATTTTGGATACTGTCTATGTACCCTCTGTTTAGTATGGCCAAGGGTTTATCTATCTTGTTTTTATTTTCTCAAGAACCAGCTCTGGTTTGTTGATTCTTTAACCCATAATTCTTTTTGTTGCTACTTGGTTGATTTCATCTCTGAGTTTGATTATTTCCTGCCATCTACTCCTCTTGGTTGAATTTGCTTCTTTTTGTTCTAGAGCTTTTAGGTGTGCTGTCAAGCTGCTGATATATGCTCTCTCCAGTTTCTTTTAGGAGGCACTCAGAGCTATAAGTTTTCCTCTTAGCACTGTTTTCATTGTGTCCCATAAGTTTTATTATGTTGTGCTTTCATTTTCATTAAATTCTAAAAAGTCTTAATTTATTCCTTGACCAAGTTATCAGTGAGTATTGTCCAGCTTCTGTGTTTATTTGGGCTTTCTGTTGTTTTTGTTGTTATTGAGGATAAGCCTTAGTCTGTGGTGATCTGATAGGTTGCATGGAATTATTTCAATCTTTTTGTATCGGTTGAGGCCTGTTTTACAACCGATTATGTGGTCAGTTCTGAAGAAGGTACCATGAAGTGCTAAGAAGAAGGTATATTCTTTTGTTTTAGGATGAAATGTTCTATAGATATCTGTTAAATCATTTTGGTTCATAACTTCTGTGAGTTTCACTGTGTCTCTGTTTAGTTTCTGGTTCCATGATCTGTCCATTGATGAGAGTATGGAGTTGAATTCTCCCACTATTATTGTGTGAAGTGCCAGGGTATTCTTTTAGCTTTAGTAAAGTTTCTTTTATGAATGTGGGTTCCCTTGCATTTGGAGCCTAGATGTTCAGAATTGGACGTCATCTTGGTAGATCTTTCCTTTAACATATATAAAGCATCCTTCCTTGTCTTTTTTGATAACATTTTGTTGAAAGTCTATTTTATTCAATATTAGAATGGATACTCCAGCTTGTTTCTTGTGATCATTTGCTTGGAAAAACATTTTTCAGCCTTTAACTCTGAAGTAGTGTCTTTGTCACTGAGGTATGCTTCCTGTATGCAGCAAAATGACGGGTCCTCTTTACTTATCAAGTTAGTTTATTTCTTTTTATCAGGGAATTGAGTGAATTAATGTTAAGAGATATTAAGCAAAAGTGATTGTTGCTTTCTGATATTTTTGTCATTAGAGGTGGAATTATTTTTGTGTGGCTATCTTCTTTTGGGCTGTTGAGAGAAGATTACTTTCTTGCTTTTTCTAGGGTTGAGTTTCCTTCCTTGTTTTTGAGTTTTCCAGAAATTTTCCTTTGTAAGACTGGATTTGTGTAAAGATATTGTGTAAATTTATTTTTTTCATTCAATATCTTGGTTTCTCCATCTATGGTAATTGAGAGTTTTGCTGGATCTAGTAGCCTGGGCTGGCATTTGTGTTCTCTTAGGGTCTGTTTGATATCTGTCCAGGATCTTCTGCCTTTCATAGTCTCTGGTGAGAAGTCTGGTCTAATTCTGAAAGGTCTGCCTTTATATGTTATTTGACCTTTTTCCCTTACTGATTTTACTAATTTTCTTTGTTTTGTGCATTTTTGTTTTGATTATTATGTAACAGAAGGAGCTTTTTTCTGGTTCAGTCTATTTGGAGTTATTTAGGCTTCTTGTGTGTTCATAAGCATTCTTTTTTTAGGTTAAGGAAGATTCTTCTATAATTCTGTTGAGGATATTTACTGGCCCTTTAAGTTGTTATTCTTCACTATCTTCTATACCTTTTATTCTTAGGTTTGGTCTTCTCATTTTGCTCTGGATTGCCGGGATGTTTTGGATTAGGAGTATTTTGCATTTTGTATTTTCTTTAACTGTTGTTTCAGTGTTTTCTATGGTATTCTCTGCCCCTGAGATTCTCTCCTCTATCTCTTATATTCTGTTGGTTAATCTCTAAATCTTGATCTTTTTCTTAGGTTTTCTATCTTCTTGCTTGTTTCCCTTTGTGATTTCTTTATTGGTTCTCTTTCCATTTTTAGGACTTGGATGATTTTATTCAATTCCTTCAGCAGTTTCGTTGTGTTTTCCTGTAATTCTTTAAGGGATTTTAGGTTTCTTCTTTAAGGGCTTCTACCTGTTTACCTGTGTTCTTCTGTTTTCTTTTTTCTTTTCTTTGAGCTGGGGACCGAACCTAGAATATTGTGCTTGTTGTAGCGCTCTACCGTGAAACCTAAATCCCCAACCCTGTATTTCTTTAGAGAGTTATTTATATCCTTCCTAAAATTTTCTTATCATCATGAGACGTGTTTTTAAACCCAAATCTTGTTTTTCCTGAGTGATAGAATATCCAGGACTTGCTGTAGTGGGCGAACTGGGTTCTCATGATGCCAAGTAGCCTTGATTTCTGTTGCTTATGTTCTTGTTCTTGCCTCTTGCCATCTGGTTATCTCTAATGTTATCTCCCCTTATTGTTTCTAACTGCAGCCTGTCCCTCCTGTGATCCGTGTTGTGTCAGAACTCCTCAGATTCCAGTTGTCTATGTGATTCTGTGATCCTATGATCCTGAGATCCTTGTTGTATCTGATATCCTGGGAATCAAGCTTCCTCTGTGACCTGCTCCTGGGCATTTCAAAGTTCCTCTGATCTTCTGAGTGTTAGAGCACCTGTGAGTCCAGCTTCCTCTGGGCGTTGTGATACTTGGTGTGGAGCCAGTGCCCAATGTCTGTTCAGAGCTCTGGTTCAGCCCGGAGGAGACCAGTGCCCCTGGCTGGCTGGGGTTCCTGCATCCCTTGATCCCGGGATTCCCAGTTACTCACGGTGTTGGGATAGCCATTGTTGCTTCCTCACATAAGATCTTGGACATGTTAGAGCACCTCTGATTCAGGCTTCTTTTGGGTTTGTGTGAGTAGGTGTGGAACGAGCACCCGATCTCTGCTCAGGTCACTGGTCCAGACTGGAAGGTCCACATCTTCTCAATTAACTCAAGACTTCCAGATAGATAGCTTTATAATGTTAATTTTCCATGTTAATTTCAACTAAGGCACATTTAGGGATTTGGATATGATCACTGACTTGTTACTTTGGTATTTGTGTTACATGCTATTACTTATCTGAAGTAGTCAATATCCTACTAAAGGCATTTTTAGTACCTATCTATAAATGGTGGAAAGATAATTGTTCAAATATGTAAATTTCTAGAGGAATATATTAATGAGAAAACTGGTATTATCTTAATTTCTTATGGTATAAAGGTATAAAGTCAAGGAATTTGCTATCACTAATGCAACATTGCAAATATCTAGAACTAATACTATAGATTACAGACTCCACTTATAACATTTTTTCTGTAACAGTATTCCTTACTGTAAATATTGTAAAATAAGATAAATTCTTGCTTTTAACAAGATAGGAGACGTCTTAACTGATTTGGAAAGATACTTTATTTCTTATAGAAATATTCTAACCATACTAGGATATACTTGACTTTCAAAATATTTTACATGTTTTGAAAATAATGCAATAGTGCTTATGTAATGAAGAATAAAACCTTCTTACAAAAATTATATTTATGCTCAATTATCTCCATATACAAATCAAAAGGTTTAATATTTACAATCTGAATTCATCATCTACTTTTTAAAGATAGATTAATTTGTGCTATTTTAATCTGGAGATGGATATGAATTTGAAGGATTGATAATTGTGAAATTAACAGAAATACAGAACCAGGTAGCAGAAAAGAAAATTTTCTTTTAGACAAGAAGTCCTTACTTTCTGACAATTAATGTTCACTGCTTCAAACACTAAGTCATCTAATTGTAAATAGTTTAAGATTAAATTTTTGTAATTCTGTGTTTAAATGAATATCACTCTAGTTATAGAATTGCCTTAATCATTTCTTAGAGGTCTTTTATATATTGCCAAATTAGACCCTTTCACCGAAGAGTCAAAAATTTTCTGATTATCCAAACAATATTTTCCCTTTTTGCTGACAGTCTATCAGATTTTGTGCTGATGTTTCCATTTTATCTTCTCATGCCTCCAAAAAAAGAAAACAACTACTATGCTTTCATTTCTACTTATGAATAATTATGTTGCGATGGGGAACACCCTCATAGAAGAAGGGTGAGGGCGGATGGAATAGGGAGTTTATGGATGGGAAAACAGGAAAGAGGATAACGCTTGAAATGTAAATAAAAAAAAGTCCAGTAAAAAATATTCCACAACAAAGAGTAAGGTACTTCTACATGTACACTATAAATTTAGGCTCCATGGTTTTATTGTTGTTGTTATCTACTATATATACTGTACAAAATAATGGAATTTACAATATTTTCATTCAATTCTGTCATGTTACATATTCTTTATACACTTTGTGTGTATGTTTGCTTGTGTTCATGTGTGTAAAATTTTTCATCATGTGAAGACAAAAACATATTTTATTTGTTTTTTTGAGAATGGTTGATATTTTTAATATGATGTTCCTCAGTTCTATTTCCCTAAAAAATACAAAATTTCTTTCCTTTTTATTGCTGTATCAAACAATCCATTATATAAATTATATATACATACATCTACTTGTGCACGTGCATGCAGACACACATGCACACATGCACATATCCACACACACATTACGACATTATATAGGCTAAGGTGCCTGTGAATGAAATGTGAATGGTAGCCAGAAAAGGGCAAGCGGCCACCTGGATCACAGTTAAAATTGGTTGGTAGTTGCCATATGAAGGTACTGGGAACTGAATCCTGATTCTGGAAGAGAAGCAAGTTCTCTTAGTTGCAGAGCAATCACTTCAGTCTCCAAACTTTGATCTTTTTTTCAGTAATGTTACCTAGATTCTTTCAAAATCTTTTGGGTTCAACTGCTATTACATATAACTATAGATCAGTTTTCTTAACATTGATACCAAAGAAATTTTGGATGTGATCATGCTCATGTATTGGCAAGCATAGAAACCCATTTGATTTTAATATAAAATTGATTGTATATTTTCTGATTTGGATATGCTAAATTTTTAAATGACATTTATATTCAGAGGACATTAAAATACAGAGGATTATCAGAAACTATTTGGAAATATTACTATGACAAATTTGGAAAATCTTGAACAAAAGCCTCAATGTTTGGACATACATTATACATAACAATAGGTATAAGATTAAAATAAAGCTCAAACTGATCAATTTGGAATTGAAGCACCAATTTGTTTCTCCTAATAAAGGAAATAATATGTCTACATCAATTTTATAATGCTTATTTAATAATATTAATATGTCTCAAACTATTTTATGAAATAGGAAGTCAAATAAAGCTTATAAGTTAATTCTGCAAAAATTATTCTTACCTGCAAACAAAGCTGAATAAAGACTTGACGAAACAACTGGCGGCCAATTTTCTTGTTAAACATAACACCAGTATCCTTGGTTAGTTACATGAGTACCAGGATATCTGTATAAAGATTTAATTCACCATAACAAAATTGGTTCCATTTAGCCATGAAAAGGCATTTAATCATACATAAATCTATAACCAAATACAACAACAAATACAGATAGCAAAGAGAAAACTGCAAGGCTATGTCAATTCACACGGAGAAAGCTTTTTATGAAAAATTGTCATACATTTATGATAATTTTTTTTAAAAATTACAATAGAAACATGATATTGATATCATTGTTACTTGAGATTTTAGTATCATAGCCTGGGCCCTCATATTACTAACAGGTTATACTTGGCCACTGTGTCTTAATTCCAGAGGCCAATTAAAGAAACAATCCTAAAGGAAAATAAAATAAAGTTACATTTAGTGTGGTCACATTTGGAAAATGAACAAAAGATTCAATGACCTAATAAAATATGTTTAGGTTTAAATGGAGGGAAAGACATGTATGTCTTCCTCCCATCCAGAAAACATGTTCTCTCTCAATTCATTTATTATCAATGCTTATGGAAAGAAACTTGCATTCTCCTTATATGCATTTGAATCTGTTGTCCATTTGTCTTAATTCAAGTTTATATTCAAGCAAGTATTGTTCTATTAAATTTGAAATAGCATTATTTCTTCAATAGTCTTACAAAACTGTGTCTTAAAAATATATTATCTTTATGTAAATCATCAATGTCAATTGATTTGTTGGTTCTTTTTTTTTTTTTTTTTTTTGTTTCTTTTTTTTTTTGGAAGCTAGGGGACCAACAGGGCCTTGCGCTTCTTAGGCAGCGCTCCCACTGAGCTAAATCTCCAACCCGATTTTGTTGGTTCTTAAACTACACTAATTCAATAAGAAACTCATTATCGGGGTTGGGGATTTGGCTCAGTGGGAGAGCGTGCTTGCCTGGCAACCGCAAGGTCCTGGGTTCGGTCCCCAGCTCCGAAAAAAAGAAAAAAAAAAAAAAGAAACTCATTATCATTACTAAGCAATGTAATTTCTATGTTTTACAAGTTTTGTAATGTTGCACATATACACCTGTATACTGATGATATACATGCTTATATTCTTACCACTTCAGTCCCTTAGCTGAAGAATATATATTTTTAAATAATCATGTTTTTAATAAAGGACAGTTGAAAAATAATTCCACATATCTATTAGAATGTTAGATAAATACGTTAAAATATCTAAAGACAAGCTCACAGTCTATTGTCCTATGTTTTCCAAGATGACAAATGTTAGAAATAAATTGAATAACTCAGACAAATTGAGAAACTGTTAATGAGTAGTCTGTCCTTATTTTTGTCTAAACTCCTACCATATAAACTATGTATAATAAACTATATTAATGAACTAATTCAATTAATGTGCACGAAATATTATCACTATTTGACTCCTTAATGCAGTTGTTTTGGTACACTTGCTAAAAACACTGGCTAAGCTCCAGACCCACAACTGTCAAACATTCTTTTTGCATGAGCCACTTTTCCTGAGTAAGACATTCTTTCCCTTTCTCCCTTCACCCAGTTCTTGACAATCTGAAAGCCCCAAAGCTTATTGCCAGACCTGTAACTGGGAATGTTACTCATTAATGAGCCTCCTTTTACTTAGTTGTGCTCCAGACTTGTGCTTTGGGTGACATACTTCTCTGATTGATTTAAACAGCTCATCCAGCAGCTTTACCTGACGTAGGACAAGTTTACTGCTCCAATATAATGAAAGCCAAATGCTCATGTGAAACATACAAATAAAATTGAAGTCCAGAATAACAGAAAATTTCATAGAAAGAAAAATCATGAATGAACAAAGAAGTATGTATCCCATAAAATCCATTAGTTTTATAAAATTATTCTCTAATGAAAACTACCTAATAGAACCCTGGGATGTAAATCTTAAAAGAACATACTTTGTCATAGTCTTTGTAAAAGACAGGAATCCAATAATTAGATCATCTGGACAACAAAATAGAGAAATGTCAGAATAAATGACATTTTAAACTATGTCCAACAGATAGCTATATACTCTTCCATTCAAATACCAAAGAATAGACATTCGAGTTAACATAAGGAAGATCTCAAAAATAGAATGAATGCTGTAACACAAGTAAATCTTAACAAATATAGAAGAATTGAAAAAGTATCTTGATTCCTAAATGGGCAGCAAACTAAACTGTAATATGTAAACTCATAAAAATTAAATTTTTTTGAATGATGAATGGATCAGAGAAGAAATCAAGAACTGTTAAACCAAACTAAATCAACCCAACCAAATGAAACGAATAGGACCCCGTTGAAGGAATCAGAGAAAGAACTGGAAGAGCTTGAAGGGCTTTCGAACCCCACATGTACAACAATGCCAAGCAACCAGAGCTTCCAGGGACTAAGCCACTACCTAAAGACTATACATGGACTGACCCTGGACTCTGACCTCATAGGTAGCAATGAATATCCTAGTAAGAGCACAAGTGGAAGGGGAAGCAATGAGTCCTGCTAAGACTGAACCCCCAGTGAACTAGATTGTTGGGGGGAGAGCAGCAATGGGGGGAGGATGGGGAGGGGAACACCCATATAGAAGGGGAGGGGGCGGGGTTAGGGGGATGTTTGCCCGGAAACCGGGAAAGGGAATAACACTCGAAATGTATATAAGGAATACTCAAGTTAATAAAAAAAAAAAAAATTAAGAATGAAGGCTCTGTGCCCGCTGCTACATCTCTTCACTTCCGCTTCTGTGGGCATTCTCTCACCTCTCCCCAATGACCTCTCCTTGTGTTCCCAGCCTTCGAGACCTTAATGGTATTCTCTGCCTACTGCTACATTTCTCTATTTGTCCCCATCCCTCTCAAGCCAGTCCTTAGAGACCCAGCTCTAAGGACATCTTTTTAGGACCCGACTGAGGGCCCAACACTGAATGACGAAATAAATGTATATTTCAGCTCAGGCCCCCTGGCAAATTCCCCCAGTGAACAGCATTAACACATGTCACCATGTAAACCAGACTTTGCTAAGCACCATAAATAAATTATATAGACAAGGTCAAAAAAAAAAAGATTTTGTTCTTGGTATTTTGAAGTTTCACTTTCTTTTTTTCAGTCAACTGAACAATGTTTCTTTGGAAGTATGTTGTTTTGCTAATGTACATCCGTAAGCTAATAGATTTGCTATTTCTAATGCTTAAACATGTGTTACTTGTTGTATCCAAAATTATTTCACTTTGAATACCTTATCTTTCAAATCTTAGAAAATCTGCCCCTTTTGTGACATCCTTCTATGGTCCTGAAATAAGATTTTTTCCACCACTTTGTGCTTCATTTTACTTCATATTTTCTACAATGAACCATTGATGATTATTTATTTATAAGATTTCTCCTAGTATTTTATGAAATAAGCTCTGTGAAAACATTGATTGCGATTTAAATTTTATGAAAAGTTCAATGTTTAGTATCTGATATATGGTGGGGAATCAGTTAAATATCTAGATTAATTTGACTTTTAATACAAATCATAAATTTAAATATAAAAATTCTTTAAAGTTAGCAGTAACTACATTAAATGGAAACATATCCTATTCATGAATTTGAGTAGGATTTTAAATAACAAATCTAATTTCTTTCCAGGAAAGTTTTATATTCTGAGTAGAGTAAAATTTCTATGAGAATGTTTCAAAGTGCGAGTGCATACAGCTGCCAGAAACTGTCTTTTGAAATAGTAATCACTACAGCAAATGTGTGTTTTCTCATAATACAGATTTTTATGTAGTTGTGCACAGTATGCTTCAAAATTCATATGAGATAAGAAAACGGCAGTCTGGCAAAAGTTATTACTGCATTTTAATTAGTTTTTTCATGTTTAGAGAATCTATAACCCCAATAAGCTTGCAAAGTTGTTAGTGAACATGTAGCAAGACACAACAAAAAACTAAAACACAAGTTCAGACTTGGCAATTGAACTGTAGACAGGTACTCATAAAAATAAAATGGATCTTGAGTGATTAAAATTATTCATGTAAAGACAGTGATCTTTCCATAAATATTTCCTAGTAAATTAACAAATTTATTACTGACATTATTTCAAACTGAATATTCTGTGAAATGAATATGAGTATATTAAAAGGTAAAGTACAGAGGCCTCATGTTTTTAAATTATTATTGAACTACTCATTAACCTTCAGACCTCTCTATCTCTGTCTCTCTATGTGTGCCTCTGTGTGTGTGTGTGTGTGTGTGTGTGTGTGTGTGTGTGTGTGTGTGTATGCCTATGTGTCCCTCTGTATGTGACTGTGTGTGCCTTGTATGACTCAGACACCATCTTTCAAATTTTCCTAGAAAAAGTAACTCTCTGAAATAAATGTTCCAGCAAAACTTGTTTTTCACATTGTGGCAGAAAAATTACCTAGTAGTAAAATCTACATAGTAGTATAGACTCTATTCACCAGTATTTTCAGTTATTTAACCACTGGCAGAAGAACATTGTTAATTGTTGGGAAAGTAAATTGGACATGACAGACCCTATCATCATCTTGTTTTTGACCTGAAGTCATGAACAAAACCAAGGAAAAGACTAACAACTGGGGCTTCCTTCTTCAGTGAATGTTTACAGCCTGAGATTGATTGACCACAGAGATCCTGTGAACAGTAGTCAAATACTTCAATGTTTTACTATATATATATAATAAGAACTCCAGTTTTGTTGTGTGTTGGTTAAAAACCCAACCTGAGCCTAACTTTATTTTACATATGTTCATATGTCTTTCAGTTCTTCTTTATCTTCTCGCTCATAACCAGAATTTTAGGACCTAAGCTGTACAGATCATGCCAGATATTATTAAAAAATACATCTTTGAATATTATGCTTTATTATACTATTTAGTGTTATTTGATGTTCTTGTTTTAAAATTATGTAGACTATAAAACCTGGAGTTACAAGCCAGAAATAACAATGATATTGACTCCTGCTATTACCTATGAAGTTTGTTTTTTTTTTTTTTTTAGAAGTTTATGTTTCCTTAAAAGCTTTAAATCTTGTGTCTTTTAAGTATAAACTTATAGATCTACTTTAGAGTGGTTTAACTAGTAAAAATCTCTAACTTTAGATTATTTTGGAATTTCTGAAGGAAAGTTTGGGTGACAAAGATTTCTCAGTAGAAATTTTTTTCAGAGAAATTTCCATATATTGTTTTACTTACTGCCTTAATGGCAAGCCACATTATTTGCACTGCTGAGAATCTGGCAGTTTTATCTAGGATTTCTCATATAAAAGTAATCTCTTTATGATTTCAAGACTTTAGGGTAGGGAGTTTCAAATGTTTTACAGAATAAAATGCTGTCCTTTATCGGAGTTAATTGGGTATCTTCACATGCAGAGGTGATTTTTCAACAGTTTAAAGATTGATGTGATGGTGTCTCAGAAGTTCCTTAGTTTTTCATTGCTTATCTTACAGAGTCCTAAGACAAAAACTGTCTCATCTTCATCAATATTATTCTGCTGTTTCACCAAAACTACTTCCAAACATTCTAGCAAATCTTTCATTTTAGTTATTAAAATTTTAACCTGCAGAATAAGCATGATTTTTTTTCTCATTGTAATTCTTAATGTGTTGTTTGTATTCTTAACTTCTTATATACTGTGTTGCTGGTTTGTTTTAGGTAATCAATGATATTTAAATGAGTTGGCTAAGTATTTGCCTCGATATTTCAATTTCCAAGGTAACTAGAGGACACATTCTGCCTGTTACTTTGCTCCATTCAGAGGAATACAGTGTCTTGCTCCATCCTATGCTTTGAAATTTCTTTTGGTGAAAGGAAGACTTTAGAAATCTTCAATGTAATTATTATATAAATTAGGGTTTGAGGTTTTGTTTGTTTCTGCTGGTTGGCCTTAGGCCATTAATACTTACTCAATTAGCTTTCAAATATGGATAGAATTTAGATTATTTTTCTCATACATTAAGCGGAAATATAGGCACAACTTGAAATATTAATGAAAACTTCACACCTATGTTTGCAATACATATGACTCCTACTTAGCATCCATATAGAGTTTTATTTTACATGACTTTTAACTTGTATTAGTGAGTGTACATTTGCAGTATAAATAAAGAATTCTTATAAAATTATAATTTGTACACCTGATATGTTTTAATCAAGAAAAATCTCTTAAATTCCTCTCCTCTCTCTGTTATCCTCCACATTGAACACAGGATACTAAATATTCAAGAAGACTAAACTGAACTGAACTTATCCTTCTTCATTACATTTTTTCATCTCCACTTTATTTCTTTCATCTTCTTTAACAGACTCTGTATAGATAAGAAAACATTTAATATTTATGTGACAGAATGTGGGGTTATTTTAAAATATGACAATTGTCATTTCTACTTTTTTCTGCATTTACCTTTCTTATTTTGTTATGACTAATTCCACAATAAACAAGACTGTGCAGTTACCCCTATTATAATATGACTCTCATTACTTTGGGTATATAATCACGCGTGCTATAAAGGATAGTGAGATAATTATTATTTTGTATTTTAAGAGCGTTGATGGAGGTTAATTACATGAATAAATGATGAAACAAACAATGTAAGTAGGCAGAAATCTGTAGAATTATAGGTGCTATGAAGTTGAAATAAAAGAGCAAGGTTGAGTAGAAACTAGGTGAGTCTGGATTGTCACTATTTTGACTTGAGCAGTAAGGAAATTTTCCTAAAGAGGTGACTTTTTGCTAACGCACAGCTCATAAGATTGAATTAGCCACACAAATATTTTGGGGAAGAGCATTTGAGATAGAGGGATTTGACGGGAAAATGAGTCTTCTTTGGAATATTCTTGTGGGTAAAGTGTAGGTGGGAAAGTGGAGGGCATGTGTGCACAGGCAGGTATGGGTCAGGATCTGAGTGCCTTCCAATTGTTGTATGTGTGAGTTGGCTTCCTATTGCTGTAAATGTTGGTTTTATTTCCTTAAATGAAAGGACAAGAGGAGAGCTGTATGCATGATTCAAATTGTCCTCTCTCAGCTTCTGCTTACTTCTGTTATTTATTTCACCATTAGCTCATTTATTTTACCATTTGTGTTGTTACCTGTTTTTGTCAACTTGAATTGCTCTGCTTGGAAGAACTGCATCTGAACTCCATGAACTGATCTGCACTGCATTGGCTACATGAACAGAATGGAACCAGATGGAACTATATAAACTGAGCTGAACTCAGCTGCACTCACTTGAACTGCACTGAACTCAACTGAACTCAACAATAAATTCACTTCTCTTGTTGCGCTGCTTTTAAGAAACCTCTCTTTCCTGTCTGCTCAATTAAGTGTTGGTGTACCCTATCTCTGACTCATTCTGTCAAATTTTTCTCCAATTGTCCATCAGATTGGTCTGTAGGCAAACCTGTGCATTTCTTCTTGATAATGTGAGAAGATCCAGAACACTGGGCGGATGGACTACCTTGGCTTCATCAACAATGGTTTATGATCAAGACTTATAAGCCAAATAAATCCTTAACCCCTGTCTTAGTTATGATTTCCATTACTGCAAAGAGACATGACCAAGGCAACTCTTATAAAGACAACGTTTAATTGGGACTGGCCTATAGTTTCAGAAGTTTGGTCCATTATCATCATTACAGAAAGCATAGCAGCATTTAGGGAGACAAAATGCTGGACAAGGAGCTGAGAGTTCGACATGTAGACTGAATGCAGTCAGAAGGAGACTTGCATCCTCAGGCAGGTTGAAGGAAGCTTTTTTCCACAATGGGTAGATCCTGAGCGTTGGAGGAGACCTCCAAAGCCCACCCCCACAGTAATACACTTTTTTTCAACAAAGCCACAACTCCTAGCAGTGCTTTTTCCTATGGGCAAAGCATATTCAAACCACCACAGCCCCAAAAGCTGTTTTTTGTCAAAGAATTTATCACAGCAATGGAAACCTATTGCATCATTCATGTATTTACTTCCATTTCACGATAAAGAATCTGTTCCATAGATGCAGAAACTTATTTACATTGTTCAGTACTTTATGCTTATTGAATGGTAGAATGCCTTACGTTAATATTTGTTCACAAAAGTTTGAATAAATAAAGAAAATAATGACAAGAAAAAGAGAGCTTTGATGCATAGTTTTGTAGTAGCTGATCTTATTTTTAGTCCCATAGAACTGGGCATAGAATAAAGCTTTCAGCTCCAATCCATCTTGTATATAGCAATGTTATAATTAATAAAACACATGGGTTAATTGACAAATATAATTATGAGCTAAATCACTGAAATCATTCATTGAGATATAACTGAAATTTTTTATGGAGATCTGCCTCAAATCATTCTTCCTCTATCATTTATTTCAGACTCTTCATGCGCACATTGTATATTTTGGAATAGTGTTATGTCATTAGGATCACACTTGCACTATTCTTGCTTCTCCCTATTTTAGCCCATTAGTGAACCATGAGAAATATCTGTGTCTTACCATTCCTTACTTTTCACTAGAACAACAATTGCTGTATTAAAAAGCCACTGTTTTGCCTTCTAATTTACTAAATTTGTTCAGGAAATATGAAAGTCTTCTTTATGCACTGCAGTCTTCAAAGCATATGTTCATATCTCTTGTAAATAGAAGCAACTTGATTTCCTACCTGCCTATTTATATTACTTTTAGTTAATTTCTTTACCTTCTTTCTCTGTCTATACTCAAGTACTATCTTGTATTGAATAAGAGTAGTTAGAGAAGTTGTAACAGTTTTGAATGGACTAAAGCTACTTGAAAATACATTATGCCCTTCCCTTTTGTTCACAGATGATTGAAACATTGATGCCACAGAATTTAAAAATTAATGCAGGTATCTCTTGCTGGTAAAAGAAAACAGCTGAAGCCTAGTGTCACTTAGATGAGTAATTTGTCCCTAGGACAAATTGTTTCATTTAGGTAACTCTGCACAAGAATCTGGAGCAGAGATAAAGATGTTAGACTAAAACTTCTCAGTTATGGATACCACTGGCTTATTGTGAAGCACGTGCTGCTTAAACATCAGAACTTCCTAACTGGACTTGCCCTTTTGAGTTCTGGTAGTTGTAAAGCTAAAGTAGTTTTGCGTTACAGGAGCAACCCAGGGGGCAATTGGAAGACATTTACATATAAATATTGTAGGTAAGTAGCCAGAATAGACTTCCAAATTTTCAAATTTAAATAATTTCTCCTCATAAAAGTATACATATTCATACTTATTTTTATTTATGTCCCTGTTTTCATATTCCTATGTCCTGGGTTAAAATTGGGTTCAAATAAAACTTGATTTTCCCACAGCACAATATATTAGTAGTTGAAAAGGTGAACCAGAGTGAGCAAGGCTTATTTATATATATGCAATGTGCCTTTGTGCATGTAATGAAATATCATTAAGCTGAAGTTCCTTATATTTAAAATGAGAAAATAATTCTGTATCAAACAGTAGTGTGAAGGGCATATTAAATAGATGTGGGTTGGTGCATATTAGAAGCAGTGAGTGGCAGTGATGATCATGACATTCACAGGAAGGAAAGTACTAGTCACATTCTAGCAATATAATGGAGAGAGCTTAAGTAAGAAATGGAAACAGTAATAGTAAAATTTCCTATCACTGTGGCCACAATCTCTGACAGAAACAATTTAAGGAGAAACTATACTAGTTACAGTTTTGTCTCATCATAGCTACAGTATCTGACAGAAACAATTTAGGGGAAAGAAATATTAATTTTGGCTAACAGATTCAGAGAGTTTAGTAGATATTAGGAGGGGAGGCATGTTTAAGGAAGTAGAGAGAGGGTGCAGGCTATTTGTCCCTTTTGTATTCCTACTAGGACCCTTCCCTCATGGAAAAATGCTGCCAATATTCAGAGTGAATCTTTCTTCTCAGTTAGCCTTGATGGAAATATCCTAACAGGCTTAGTCAAAGCAGCATTTCAGCAGTTTCCTAAGTAATTTCATTTATTTTTATTTATATCCCAAATGCTGCCCCCTTACAGAGTTTCTCCCATTATCACCGAACCCCTTCTCCTCTGAGAGGTTGGTGGACCCCTGGGTATCTTCCAACTCTGCTACATCAAGTCTCTGTCAGATTAGGAGCATCCTCTTTCACTGAGGACAGACAAGGCAGCCTTTTTATAGAACAGATACCACAATCAGGCTACAGTTTATGAAGGACCTCTGCTCCAGTTTTTGCGGGACCTACATGGAGAACTGCTATCTCTTGCAACATGTGCTACAGCTTCATTCCAGCCTCTGAATGTTCTTTGGTTGGTGGCTCAGTCTCTGAGAGTTCCCATGGGTTCAGGTTAGTTGACTCCTTTGGTCTTTCAGAACAAATTGATGATCCAGGTTAACCATCTCAAGAAGTGCATACAACTTAGCATCATAAGGATCTGTTTTGATCAGCTTCCTAATCTAAAAGCTGATTTAAGCATAAGCCCTCAAAACTGTTTACATTGATTAGCATCATCCTTATTTTAATACTTGTTAATGCATCTAGATATTCACATGCATGTACATACATACTACTAAATATAAGCTGCTTAGTCTGTATGTACATGTTTTCAGGACTGATCATTAGGGTTTGGATAATTAATTGGTATGCTTTCTGGGATTTGCTCATGTCTACTTTAGCATGTCTATTACTGTCGTCCTTGTTTAGCTCATGTTTAGGGAGTCACCTCAAAGCAACTCTCTGATCCTGTAGCTCTTAAACCTTTACTTCTTTCCTTCTGCAATATTGCCTGAACCGCAGATGTGGGAATTGTTTTGTAGATGTACCAGCTGGAACTGTTCTCTACTACTCTGTAGTTTGATTGGTTGTAGTTTTGTGTAATGGTCTCCATCTGTTGCAATGAGAAATTTCTTTCAAGATTGGTGAGAATCACACTTAACTATGCATATAATATTTGTTCTTTATAAGTTTAAATATATAATAACAATGTGAACACAGGGAAAGTGCTACTTAAAACTATTAGGCAACATATCATTATTTCCATGATTAAGTGCATATAAACCCAGATGCTCCAAATTTGGAAATCATGAAGACACTGTGAAATTATTTTATAATTACCATTACTCAAAATACTATTTCTTGTTCTATTGCTGCTACTAAAATTATTGCTATTTCAGACAGGGTTTCATGTGACTCAGTCTGACTTACTCAAGGATGATTTTGAACTTCTTGTTCTAATGTCCCTGTCACAAGAATGCTGAAGTTATGGACATACATTGTAATACTTAGATTTTATTAATTAATTAATTAATAATTCATTCATTCATTCATTCCCATTGCTTTTCCGAAGCCATGTATATGGACACAGGAACTATTTATTTGTACTACCAATTATGGGATAGAGTTGCATGTTTTTCAACTGGTCATAAATCACTCATTACATAGAATAGCCTAATCAAGATATCTCCTAGCATCAATATTGCTGTATATTCTGATCTTCTATGTTTCATATGGACAATTATCTATGATCTTTAATGAGTTGTTTCTGTGTTTCAATAGAATTATAAAGAATATTCGTTAGACTTATATTATCTACTTTAAATGACCTACCATGAATATTTCTGTTGAGTAAATAGAAGTTGACACTTTCTGTTAGCTTAACTGCTAGCATCATATTTTAATCAGTTAATTATCTTCTCTTAATGATTCTTTTCAACATTCATCTCTTTTCCTATGAGGCAAGCAGGTAGGATTTAAACTCATTTAGCATATTGTTTATGATATATGTCTTAGAAAGTTAACATTCCAAGGAAAAGTGTATTCTGAGGTAACTAGTCGGTATAAGACCCAAATCAAAGGAGGAAAGGCTTGATGGAATCAATTGGAGAATGAAGGTTTGAGATTGACAATGGAAGAGCAATTAGAAAACAGCATGATGGGAAATACAGTGCTAGCCAAGAGAATCTTGAACACATGCTAAGTTGCAAGGTAGAAACTCTACACTAAACATACAATTCTTGACTCATCAGATGATTGTTTTATTATTCCAGTGCATTATACATTTTGTTTTTGTATAATCTTACCTTTCATCCTGCATGAATTTGCAGAATGAATTTGTTTGCAATTTGTGAACCTATGTATCCTTCAAAATCCAACTGTGTTACCACTTATCTAAAGGTTTGCACATAATGATACAGTTCTTAATTTTGTCTTGATCATTATTTCTATGATTGAATTTGTGGTGATTGTTTTACCCACATGTTGTGGTAAAAAGTAAAAAAAAAAAAGGTGGAATTCTGGTTTATTTACATTTAGAATACATATATATAGAGTTTGTCCAAATCACATGGGAAATTTCACCCGCGGTTCAGAACTTGGATAGGGAAAATTAGTCACTGACTTCAAGTAGAGAGTGATTATTACCAGTTATAAAGTTATTATAAGATAGACGTCTGTACACCAGGCAGAGTGAATTCAGACATATATTATAGAAGTTATTAATAAATAAAAGTCTGACACTCCAGGTAGAGAGCTTAAGAGATAGGTGTATTTTGGGCTAAAAAATCTTAGTTTGACAAGTTGCTTATTAATGATAATGGTATTTTAAAAAATGTGATAAAATTGTTTTATGAATTAACCCACTAATGCAATATGGTTCCACAATGCCAGCTAGTGAGGGTTTGTGGTTAAATTTGATATTTATCAAAACAGGAGGCTCATTTTCTCTTAACATGGGCTCCACGGGAATTTTGGGTTAATTTCCTGGCATGACAGAAGCCTAAACAGGCTCATATAGTATTGTTTAGCTTACTTCTTTTTAAAAAAATGTTTTAATTTTCAAAATGGGTGTGATTTTAAGTCTTGTTATATTATTTTTTCTGAGAGAGAGTGCAAGATACAAGCTTTTCTGGTTACAGACTAAAGAACACAGTGTTTTGGGACAAAATTTGTCTTTGTGGTTTTAAAAATGATGGTTAGGCTTTGAAAACCTTCCAGAGTTATATTGATTGGATTTGATAAGGGTAGACCTCCTGAAAAACTAAATTCAACAGAATCAAACCAAAAGATATCTCAATTCTAAACTTCTTTTTAGAATTATATATTGCCGAATGCACCTGCTTGGATTCCTGATCTCAAGAACTTTCATCTGGGTTTAGTCAAGATAAACACCAGGCTACAACGTTCATTGCATTTTCCCAACCTCCCATCCCCAAGGATATCTGAATATCCACTTACAGCTTGAAGAAGTTATTGAAGAGATGTTGCCCCGATTCCCTAAACTTTGGGAGGCTAAAAGTGGTTATACTAAGGTTGTCTTTCTAGAGAATTTAGAAATGACCGTAATTTATTTGGGGGGAATTAACTGGAATTGATTGTACAACCATAATCTCATTTGGTAGAAATAATAAGCTAAAGTTATAATCTTTTAAATTCAGTACAGAATTACCGGTACAGATACAAGTTTAGATTTTGTTTGATATAAATTTATTTTTAAGATAATTTTATATTTTATTTCTCCAGTGACATTTTTACAGTTGAATAAAAGTTAAAGGCCTGCTTGCACACCGAAGCCAGGTTGTTTGAGTATTTCAGTCAAAGAAGTAAGGTTGGCTCACAACAAAAGTGACCACTCCTTGGCCCCAGCTTTGGAACTTTCCCAGCTCTGAGTTCATCAATAATCTCTTCAATATCCTTGGGTGTCAGATCCTCACAGTAGTTGCTGTTTATTTGAACCATTGGTGCATTTACACAGGCCCCTAACTTCTGTAAGAGTGAAAAGTTTGTCAGGTATTGTCTCTCCAACTTTATTCCTAGCTTTCTCTGAAGGGTCTCCAGGATGCTGTGAGAATTTGAAAGCATGCAAGGTGTAGCAGTGCAGACTTGAATATGGTACATCCCATTTATACACGTTGTATAAAATGTAGCTACTTCATATACTCTCATTGGAGGTACTTAAAAAACTTCTGCCACCTTGTTCATAGGGGAGATAGGCAGCCATCCATTCTGCAATTGGGCTAGATCCAGGACTTGAAGCACAGCTGCTGCTCTGTTCCCTTCTGGGTAGTTTTTTTACTATTGCTTCTGTCTTGTAGTTTTCTGGTGTGAAATCAAATGGAGTATTTGGGTTATTCCCAGGAGCACTGTGCCTATACAACACATTTAAGTATACAAGGCTCATACCCAGTTCTTTACTGCTATTAAAAAACTAAGAGACGATTAAACATGTGAGTTAAGGGTCAGACAGCAAATTCATGGCTCTTAAGTTTATTGTTAGAGAACTTTCAAGATAATTTTCTAAGATAATTAACAGACAACGGTCCAGATTACTTACATAGTTAGATGGTTGTCAAAAACATCAGAAATCCACAAAATCTGACATTTAATGTTATTTATCTTTTTTTGAGATATGTCTTCTAACAGCTCCCCTTTAGTGGATTCAAAGAAGAAACTGAACATCTCCATCTCCAGGAGGGGTGATGCATTGTGGCAAGACTGCCACTAGGCCAGAGTTGCCTCAATTCATCTACAGACTAAATACTATCCAGAAAAGCACATATTACAAAATAGTCCACTGATAATTTCTTAAAGCCAGAGTGATCAGCCCTTCAAATTTCTATGTTTTGAAAGTCTGTCAGATGACCTTATGCTAGAAGGCTGAAGACTTGCTCTCATGTGTTGCTGAGAGGGGACAGTACAAGTAGAATATTGTCTCTATAACCTGTCTCACTTCTAGAAGACGTGCTAGGATTCCTATATTTACATATACATTGGTCATTCTCTGATTTCTGATGAGGTTAAAGACTGATTATAGTCTCATAGCCAACTCAGGCTGTTTAATCTTTGAGAATACATATTGAATTGGATGGTTATCAGATAGTATACAAGCTAGCCAGGATTATAACATGGATGTTAAGCCTTTCTTAAGTTAGGATAGATAACTAAATGTTCTGTTTAACTGATAAAATGTTGTACTGACTGTTAGGTGTATTTTATGCTTTTAGATGACAAAATGATAATAGTTGTGCTCAGTTTATATTTGAGAGAAAAGTTTTTTTAATCAGACATAAAATGTGAAGTATAGGTTGATGTCAATATGCAGGTGAGGGCTGGCACAAGTTAGGTCAAGGCCATGCTTAGACAGTAAAATTATAAGGCAGGGGCAAAGCTTTTATAAGAGGAGAGGAAGAAGAGGTGAAAGGAAGATGGAGCACATGGCCCGGAGAAACAGCAAAGTTATAAGGGATCTCATAGCTGGGGAATAGAGTAGTGTAGTGGTAGATCTGCCCAGTCTAGGTGCATAGCTTGTATTCATATTAATTTAGTTGTGTTTTCTTTGCATCGGCTTATTTGGGTTGAAGAAATTACTGCCACACCCACATGTTAACTGATAAGAAATTATGATGTTCTAGATAAATCCATGACCACAAGAAAAACATAGTAGGGCTGTCTTCCTCAAATAAGGCTTGAAAGAACTTTTACGAGGATTTACTTTTCAGCCACTTTCATACAACTCAAGCTTTTCCATTTCTATCCCACAGGCCTTGCATTATAAGCTCGTTTTGATTTCATTTTTGAAGCTACACTCCTCCATTTTTCTATATAGAAACTGGATATTCTTATTTCATACTCTTTATATTTCAATTCATCTGGAAAATCTATAGAAGATATATCTTTTTGAAATTCATGCATTATAACAGTAGGAAGAAATTATGCTTTATCTCTAGCTTAGTTTCCCATGGTTCCTTAAATTAAATTTCAGGAACCATATTTGAAAAAAAGACTGGAAAAGAAACCAAATTCAGTTGTGTTTTTTCCTTTAAAAACAGATATTTAGTACCGTTGAAGAATAGAAGAATAAATATAACATGGCACAACCCACATTAACTAATACATTTCGTGATAATAAAATCCTTTGTGACTTGTGATTAGGATGTGCAAAGTGTGCTTTACAGAAACGTTTGAATCTATAGCTATCGTCATAGTTGAGTGGACTTTCAGTTTAGCAGCCAAAATAGAATAGCTGGTCAGCTGGAAGATTTTTCTGTAAATCTGTGATCTGCAGAAATTGATGAATGAGTAAGTGAAGCAGGTAGAATCTGTTTTTTAAATTTTTATTCTGCTTATTAAATATTCATAAACCCCAAGTCAACATGCTTTCCTTTTCATAATTTCATCTGTTTCTGATGGACTTTATTATCTTGGAAACAAATTTTTCCATTCTCTGAGAAACCTCAAGAGATTTTGCAACTATGTAGGGATCTTAAACTCTGTTGAGAAAATACAAAACATTTCTGTCTATCGTGACTTAGACGACTGTAGGTTTATAAACTTCCCCTCTTGAAAAAAAATGTGAAAACCAAAAACAAAACATAAATAAAAGCATAACTCCATACCAGTCAGAGAATAAGGTAGGTGATCACCATTTCCATGACCCACTGCAATTTAATTCCAGAACCTTACTCTTATTCTCAGCCCTGTAGCAGACCATTTGCTTCTTCTCTGTCCCTCTTCAGAGCAGTTCACTCAGATCTTCTGCTGTAGGCCTTCTTCTATTATCCTATTCATTTTTCTTATTTGCCCAAGTCCTGTAGGCACTTTCAGAAAAACTGCCATCTATTACAGCCAGATAATCAGGTAAGCTATCTTCACTCTCCCCTTTTCCCCCAATTCCAATTCCCCAGTCTTACTGCCAGGTTTATAACAGATCATGTGCTGTGGCCTCTTCTTTTATGACCCCATTTCCAGGGGTCTATGCAGATCTTGATGGGATAACCAACTTTTCTCTATCCTGCTGATTTTCTAGCCACCCATGTTCAACTCCATCCAAAGTACTTAATGCCATTTCCCAATACCCATAAACACATTCTACACTGGCCTCAGTGGCCACACCTCTCAGGGTGTCAGAAATATTCTTTAAGCCAAAACAGTCTCCTGAGAACCAGAGAATATAACAAAACCTAAGGAACAGAACTCCCAACCAATAAAGACAAGACCAGACATAACCACCTAGAATTATAAATATTACTAACCCAGATGCCTACATGCTAGTGTAAAAGCACAATCAATAGTAGCCATTGCAGTAAAGCCCAGCAACCCTCTGACATT
Organism: Rattus rattus; assembly: GCF_011064425.1. Classification (NCBI taxonomy): domain Eukaryota; kingdom Metazoa; phylum Chordata; class Mammalia; order Rodentia; family Muridae; genus Rattus; species Rattus rattus. Next base: position 122,617,334 of record NC_046172.1, on the reverse strand, counting down.
ATGCCCCAAGAAGTGCAATATAGCTAAAGCAAAAACCAGGGGTTGGGGTTTTTAGCTCAGTGGTAGAGCACTTGCCTAGCAAGCACAAGGCCCTGGGTTCGGTCCCCAGCTCTGAAAAAAAAAAAAAAAAAAAAAAAAGAAAGAAAGAAAGAAAAAAAAATAATCCCACATAGGTATTACCAATGTTTTCAAGATTCAGAAAGAAGATATGAATATATCTATTAATAAAATCTGTGAAAATACAAACAGAAAAAGGAAACAAACACATAGATCAAACATGAAATTGGAACATGATCACTGAAAAACCCCAAACTGAGAAAGAACTGGAAATGAAAAATTCAGAAACTCAAACAGAAACCTCAGAGACAAGCCTTACCAACAGAGTACAAGAGACTTACAAATGGTTCAGTATAAACATATGAAAACATCCTCAGCTGAGAAATATTTTCAGAAAATTAACAGGATACTAAATTAATGCATAGACTTTAGTAGACTTCCTACATATAAATGAAAAATGGGGTGTGGAAGGAATCAGAGAAACAATACCTTGCACTATAGTTATACACACGGAAAAACACCTTGGGTTTATTTTAACAAAGTGAATAAAAGAACTGTATGGTTCAAACTTAAGACATTTAAGAAAGAAGTTGAAGAACATATCAGAAAATGGAAAGATCAATCATAGTCATGGATTTTAAGATTAATATACTAGCAGTGGTAATCTAACAAAAGCAAACTAAATATTCATGACAATCTCCATCAATTTCCCAACGCAATTCTCCACATAACTTGAAAAGATAATTTGCAGCTTCATATGGTAATGCAAAGATCAAAACAGCAGAAAACAAGATCGCTAAAATAATCCCAAATAAAGAATTGCTGGAGGCATTACCATGCCAAATTTAAAATTAGGGAACAGGAGATACCTTACCGCCTGGTCAGGTGGGCACTCCCGAGGCTGCAGAGCGGAAGAGACCACCAACACTGCCCACCCCTGCCCACATCCCTGACCCAAGAGGAAACTGTACAAGGCCTCTGGGTTCCTGTGGGGGAGGGCCCAGGAGCAGCAGGAGCCCTGCCTGAGACACCGCCGGAACCTGAAGGAAACAGACCGGATAAACAGTTCTCTGCACCCAAATCCCGTTGGAGGGAGAGCTAAACCTTCAGAGAGGCAGACACGCCTGCGAAACCAGAAGAGACTGCTCTCTGCACATTACTGATTCCAGAGGAAAGCACCAGAATCCATCTGGAACCCTGGTGCACCCGGAAGAGGCGGCTCAGATCTTCTTGGTTGCTGCCACCTCGGAGAGCCCGTGGGCAGCACCCCGAGAGCGAACTTGAGCCTCGGAACCACAGGTAAGACCAACCTTTCTGCTGCAAGTGACCTGCCTGTTGAACTCAAGGCACAGGTCCACAGGAACAGCTGAAGACCTGTAGAAAAGGGAAAAACTACACCCGAAAGCAGAACACTCTGTCCCCATAACTGACTGAAAGAGAGGAAAACAGGTCTACAGCACTCCTGACACACAGGCCTATAGGACAGTTTAGTCACTGTCAGAAATAGCAGAACAAAGTAACACTAAAGATAATTTGATGGCGAGAGGCAAGCGCAGGAACCCAAGCAACAGAAACCAAAACTACATGGCACCATCGGAGCCCAATTCTCTCATCAAAACAAACATGGAATATCCAAACACACCAGAAAAGCAAGATCTAGTTTCAAAATCATATTTGATCATGATGTTGGAGGACTTCAAGAAAGACATGAAGAACTCCCTTAGAGAAACACAGGAAAACATAAATAAACAAGTAGAAGCCTACAGAGAGGAATCACAAAATTCCTAAAAAATTCAGGAAAATATAAATAAAACAAGTAGAAGCCATAGAGAGAGACACAAAATCCCTAAAAGAATTCAGGAAAACATAAATAAACAAGTAGAAGCCCATAGAGAGGAGTCAAAAAATCCCTGAAAGAATTCCAGGAAAACACAATCAAACAGTTGAAGGAATTAAAAATGGAAATAGAAGCAATCAAGAAAGAACACATGGAAACAACCCTGGATATAGAAAACCAAAAGAAGAGACAAGGAGCTGTAGATACAAGCTTCACCAACAGAATACAAGAGATGGAAGAGAGAATCTCAGGAGCAGAAGATTCCATAGAAATCATTGACTCAACTGTCAAAGATAATGTAAAGCGGAAAAAGCGACTGGTCCAAAACATACAGGAAATCCAGGACTCCATGAGAAGAACAAACCTAAGGATAATAGGTATAGAAGAGAGTGAAGACTCCCAGCTCAAAGGACCAGTAAATATCTTCAACAAAATCATAGAAGAAAACTTCCCTAACCTAAAAAAAAGAGATACCCATAGGCATACAAGAAGCCTACAGAACTCCAAATAGATTGGACCAGAAAAGAAACACCTCCCGTCACATAATAGTCAAAACACAAAACGCACAAAATAAAGAAAGAATATTAAAAGCAGTAAGGGAAAAAGGTCAAGTAACATATAAAGGCAGACCTATCAGAATCATACCAGACTTTTCGCCAGAAACTACGAAGGCCAGAAGATCCTGGACTGATGTCATACAGACCCTAAGAGAACACACATGCCAGCCCAGGCTACTGTATCCTGCAAAACTCTCAATTAACATAGATGGAGAAACCAAGATATTCCATGACAAAACCAAATTTACACAATATCTTTCTACAAATCCAGCGCTACAAAGGATAATAAATGGTAAAGCCCAACATAAGGAGGCAAGCTATACCCAAGAAGAGGCAAGAAACTAATCGTCTTGGCAACAAAACAAAGAGAAGAAAAGCACACAAACATAACACATCCAAGTATGAATATAACAGGAAGCAATAATCACTATTCCTTAATATCTCTCAACATCAATGGCCTCAACTCCCCAATAAAAAGACATAGATTAACAAACTGGATATGCAACGAGGACCCTGCATTCTGCTGCCTACAGGAAACACACCTCAGAGACAAAGACAGACACTACCTCAGAGTGAAAGGCTGGAAAACAACATTCCAGGCAAATGTTCGGAAGAAGCAAGCTGGAGTAGCCATTCTAATATCAAATAAAGTCAATTTCCAACTAAAAGTCATCAAAAAAAGATAAGGAAGGACACTTTATATTTATCAAAGGAAAATTCCACCAAGATGAACTCTCAATCCTAAATATCTATGCCCCAAATACAAGGGCACCTACATACGTAAAAGAACCTTACTAAAGCTCAAAACACATATTGCACCTCACACAATAATAGTAGGAGACTTCAACACCCCACTCTCATCAATGGACAGATCATGGAAACAGAAATTAAACAGAGACGTAGACAGACTAAGAGAAGTCATGAGCCAAATGGACTTAACGGATATTTATAGAACGTTCTACCCTAATGCAAAAGGATATACCTTCTTCTCAGCTCCTCATGGTACTTTCTCCAAAATTGACCATATAATTGGTCAAAAAACGGGCCTCAACAGGTACAGAAAGATAGAAATAATCCCATAATGCTAAGCGGACCACCACGGCCCAAAGCTGGTCTTCAATAACAATAAGGGAAGAATGCCCACATATACGTGGAAATTGAACAATGCTCTACTCAATGATAACCTGGTCAAGGAAGAAATAAAGAAAGAAATTAAAAACTTTTTTAGAATTTAATGAAAATGAAGGTACAACATACCCAAACTTATGGACACGATGAAAGCTGTGCTAAGAGGAAAACTCATAGCGCTGAGTGCCTGCAGAAAGAAACAGGAAAGAGCATATGTCAGCAGCTTGACAGCTCACCTAAAAGCTCTAGAACAAAAAGAAGCAAATACACCCAGGAGGAGTAGAAGGCAGGAAATAATCAAACTCAGAGCTGAAATCAACCAAGTAGAAACAAAAAGAACCATAGAAAGAATCAACAGAACCAAAAGTTGGTTCTTTGAGAAAATCAACAAGATAGATAAACCCTTAGCCAGACTAACGAGAGGACACAGAGAGTGTGTCCAAATTAACAAAATCAGAAATGAAAAGGGAGACATAACTACAGATTCAGAGGAAATTCAGAAAATCATCAGATCTTACTATAAAAGCCTATACTCAACAAAACTTGAAAATCTGCAGGAAATGGACAATTTCCTAGACAGATACCAGGTACCGAAGTTAAATCAGGAACAGATAAACCAGTTAAACAACCCCACAACTCCTAAGGAAATAGAAGCAGTCATTAAAGGTCTCCCAACCAAAAAGAGCCCAGGTCCAGACGGGTTTAGTGCAGAATTCTATCAGACCTTCATAGAAGACCTCGTACCAATATTATTCAAACTATTCCACAAAATTGAAACAGATGGAGCACTACCGAACTCCTTCTATGAAGCCACAATTACTCTTATACCTAAACCACAAAAAGACCCAACAAAAGAAAGAGAACTTCAGACCAATTTCCTTATGAACATCGGGATTAAAAATACTCAACAAAATTCTGGCAAACCGAATCCAGAGCACATCAAAACAATCATCCACCATGATCAAGTAGGCTTCATCCCAGGCATGCAGGATGGTTTAATATACGGAAAACCATCAACGTGATCCATTATATAAACAAACTGAAAGAACAAAACCACATGATCATTTCATTGATGCTGAGAAAGCATTTGACAAATTCAACACCCTTCATGATAAAAAAAAAGTCCTGGAAAGAATAGGAATCCAAGGCCCATACCTAAACATAGTAAAAGCCATATACAGCAAAACCAGTGGCTAACATTAAACTAAATGGAGAGAAACTTGAAAGCAATCCCACTAAAATCAGGGACTAGACAAGGCTGCCCACTCTCCCTACTTATTCAATATAGTTCTTGAAGTTCTAGCCAGAGCAATCAGACAACAAAAGGAGGTCAAGGGATACAGATCGAAAAGAAGAAGTCAAAAAATATCACTATTTGCAGATGATATGATAGTATATTTAAGTGATCCAAAAAGTTCCACCAGAGAACTACTAAAGCTGATAAACAACTTCAGCAAAGTGGCTGGGTCTAAAATTAACTCAAATAAATCATTAGCCTTCCTCAAACCAAAAGAGAAACCACCCGAGAAAGAAATTAGGGAAATGACACCCTTTGTAATAGACCCAAATAATATAAAGTAACTCGTTGTTACTTTATCCAAGCAAGTAAAAGATCTGTACAATAAGAACTTCAAGACTCTGAAGAAAGAAATTGAAGAAGACCTCAGAAGATGGAAAGATCTCCCATGCTCATGGTTTGGCAGGATTAATATAGTAAAAATGGCCATTTTACCAAAAGCGATCTACAGATTCAATGTAATCCCCATCAAAATACCAATCCAATTCTTCAAAGAGTTAGACAGAACAATTTGCAAATTCATCTGGAATAACAAAAAACCCAGGATAGCTAAAACTATCCTCAACAATAAAAGGACTTCAGGGGGAATCGCTATCCCTGAACTCAAGCAGTATTACAGAGCAATAGTGATAAAAACTGCATGGTATTGGTACAGAGACAGACAGATAGACCAATGGAATAGAATTGAAGACCCAGAAATGAACCCACACACCTATGGTCACTTGATTTTTGACAAAGGAGCCCAAACCATTCAATGGAAAAAAAATAGCATTTTCAGCAAATGGTGCTGGTTCAACTGGAGGTCAACATGTAGAAGAATGCAGATCGATCCATGCTTATCACCCTGTACAAAGCTTAAGTCCAAGTGGATCAAGGACCTCCACATCAAACCAGACACACTCAAACTAATAGAAGAAAAACTAGGGAAGCATCTGGAACACATGGGCACTGGAAAAATTTCCTGAACAAAACACCAATGGCTTATGCTCTAAGATCAAGAATCGACAAATGGGATCTCATAAAACTGCAAAGCTTCTGTAAGGCAAAGGACACTGTGGTCAGGACAAAACGGCAACCAACAGATTGGGAAAAGATCTTTACCAATCCTACAACAGATAGAGGCCTTATATCCAAAATATACAAAGAACTCAAAAAGTTAGACCGCAGGGAGACAAATAACCCTATTAAAAAATGGGGTTCAGAGCTAAACAAAGAATTCACAGCTGAGGAATGCCGAATGGCTGAGAAACACCTAAAGAAATGTTCAACATCTTTAGTCATCAGGGAAATGCAAATCAAAACAACCCTGAGATTTCACCTCACACCAGTGAGAATGGCTAAGATCAAAAACTCAGGTGACAGCAAATGCTGGCGAGGATGTGGAGAAAGAGGAACACTCCTCCATTGTTGGTGGGGTTGCAGACTGGTACAACCATTCTGGAAATCAGTCTGGAGGTTTCTCAGAAAATTGGACATTGAACTGCCTGAGGATCCAGCTATACCTCTCTTGGGCATATACCCAAAAGATGCCCAAACATATAAAAAAGACACGTGCTCCACTATGTTCATCGCAGCCTTATTTATAATAGCCAGAAGCTGGAAAGAACCCAGATGCCCTTCAACAGAGGAATGGATACAGAAAATGTGGTACATCTACACAATGGAATATTACTCAGCTATCAAAAACAACGAGTTTATGAAATTAGAGGCAAATGGTTGGAACTGGAAAATATCATCCTGGAGTGAGCTAACCCAATCACAGAAAGACATACATGTATGCACTCACTGATAAGTGGCTATTAGCCCAAATGCTTGAATTACCCTAGTTGCCTAGAACAAATGAAACTCAAGACGGATGATCAAAATGTGAAGGCTTCACTCCTTCTTTAAAAGGGGAACAAGAATACCCTTGGCAGGGAAGAGAGAGGCAAAGATTAAAACAGAGACTGAAGGAACACCCATTCAGAGCCTGCCCCACATGTGGCCCATACATATAGAGCCACCCAATTAGACAAGATGGATGAAGCAAAGAAGTGCAGACCGACAGGAGCCAGATGTAGATCTCTGATGAGAGACACAGCCAGAATACAGCAAATACAGAGGCGAATACCAGCAGCAAACCACTGAACTGAGAACGGGACCCCCGTTGAAGGAATCAGAGAATGAACTGGAAGAGCTTGAAGGGGCTTGAGACCCCATATGTACCACAATGCCAAGCAACCAGAGCTTCCAGGGACTAAGCCACTACCTGAAGACTATACATGGACTGACCCTGGACTCTGACCTCATAGGTAGCAATGAATATCCTAGTAAGAGCACCAGTGGAAGGGGAAGCCCTGGGTCCTGCTAAGACTGAACCCCCCAGTGAACTAGACTGTCGGGGTGAGGGCGGCAATGGGGGGAGGGTGGGGAGGGGAACACCCATAAGGAAGGGGGGGGAAGGGGATGTTTGCCTGGAAACCGGGAAAGGGAATAACACTTGAAATGTACATAAGAAATACTCAAGTTAATAAAAAAAAAATAAAATTAGGGAACAGAGCTATAATAAAAAAAACAGTATTGTAGTGACATAAAAACAGACACTTTGATCACTCGGATTGAATTAAAGTATCAGACATGAGTCCACACATCTACAGATATCTGTTTTTTGAGAGCGAATACAGAAAAACACACCATAAAAAAGACAGCATCTTCAAAAAAAACTGTTAGTCAAACTGGACAGTTGCAGGCAGAAGAATGCAACATATTCTTGCAAAAACCCACCCTGAATGGATCAAAGGCTACAATATAAGGCCAGGTACACTTAACCTGATAGAAGAGAAAGTGGTCAATAGCCTTGAACTCATTTACCCAAGAGACAATTTCTTGAACAAAACACTGATTGCATAAGCCCGAAGAACAAAAAAACTAAGACATGAGCCTTCATGATGCTAAAAAGCTTCTGTATGAAAAAGACAACATCATTCAGGCAGCCTGTAGTAGCAAAATATTTTTAACAACTACACATTCAACAAAGGGCTAATGATCGATATATATATATATGAGACAGGCAGACAGACAGGCAGAGAGAGAGGAGGGAGAGAGAGAGAGAGAGAGAGAGAGAGAGAGAGAGAGAGAGAGAGAGAGAGAGAGAGAGAGAGAGAGAGAGAGAGAATGAATAAAGAAAACAACCCAATTAGACATGGGTTCAGTTCTAAATAGAATTCTCAAAAGAGAAAACCCAGTTGGCTAAGGAAGATTGAAATACATGTTCAACATCTTTAGTTATAAGTGAAATGCAAATCAAATCTATTTTAAAATTTTGTTTTCCACAAGCTAGAATAGCCAAGGTCAGTATGGTAAATGAAAACTTATGCTGTATAGGATAGAGAATAAGGGGAACACTGATCTACTGCTGATGTGAATGCAGATTTGTACACCCAATATAAAAATTCGTGTAGTGGTTCTTTAGAAAGCTGGTAATAGATTTACCTCAAGATCCAGTTTTATCAATTTGGGGCATAAATTCAAATATTCTGCATTTTATTACATAACACTTAATAACTTTATTGATATTTTATCTATAATTGGACGTGCTCTAGATGTCTGTCAACAGATGAATGGAAAGAGATATGGTGCCTTTACATACTTGGTTGTTTTCTAATAAATGAAATCATGAAATTCATAGACAATTGAATAGAAGGAAAGAGATGTGGTACCATCACACAATGGACTATTACTTAGCCATTTTTTCTTAAAAAACAAAATCACAAAATTCACAGACAAATGGATAGAATGAGAAAAAATCACCACGAGTAAGTGATCTAGACCAGAAAGAGAAAGATGTTATGAATCTGCTTCATGTGGACTTTAGCTGCAATCTGAATAACCAAAGAGGTAGGGTATAGAATAAGGAACTGGGAGCAAAGATACATCTCCTTATGAAGGGCAATAGTTTAGGAAGTAATCTATAGATGGAGTGGGGAATGGGCATATATGTGGAGGGGGAATGGAACAGTGGAATACGGAAAGAACTATCATAGACAGCTAAAACTAATGGCCATTTGCAGTATTGTATGAAAACCTAATACTGTAGAAGCTTCCTAAAGTACATTCATGTATGAAGATTTTATAAATTACCAAATAACAGATCAGAGAGAGCCTCAACTAGACATCCCTCATCACCAAACAAAGCTTCCATTTGTAAGAATGTGTTACATATAATCATGTTGGTCATAGTCGCCCTACAGAAACGCCAAACAGCCTAGGCTATTACTAAGGCTATTGGAGTGCTTGCTCTCTAGAATCTGCTGCTAAGGATCTTTGTTGAAGATGATACCTAAACAACTCATTTTGAATATAGAAAAGTCAAGCTGCTTTTTAATAAGTATCTGTGTCCATCTGAACTAGTGTTCATGGATATGAATACTGCATGCTACCAAACATAGGAAAACATCAACCCAACAACAAATATTTCAATCTAAAATGGTGTCCTGACTGAAAGATATGCTCTTACAATAGTAGCACAAATGTCATAATAGTAACCAACCACTATTTGATTGCCTTTAAGATCCACTCCATGAGATTGAAACCATTCCTGACACTGCTCAGGTGGCCATGAATCTGAGACTAAATAAACCATAGAATTGGAGCAAATCAAGTACTACAATTTGCAGCTAAAAGAAAATGACCCTCAGTGGCATTTTGCTATACTCATGTATCAGTGTCTTGCTCAACTCTCTTTAGAGAAGCTTCTTCCTGCAGGATATAGAGACCCACAGGCACAGAATGTTCAGATTGTGAGTGGTCTTAGAACACTAAACCCTAAAAATGCTATGTCTCCATAAAATTCCTCCCCTTAGGATTCAAGGAGCCCTGTTGATGAAGACACATGAAAACTATTTCGTAGATTTCAAAATAATCACAGTGTCAGAATTGATCAAGAAATTCAATTAGGAAAAAAATGAATAAATTCATATGAATTTGAACAAAACTTTGAAGCAAAGATTTAAGCAGAATGTAAAATGATAAAAACTTTATAACACGAAATATGAAAGACCAAAAAGAGGAAAATTATGGAGTACTCACAAGTATAGAAAGGTTCTTAACATGGGATTGTTGAAGGGAGGACAGTAATGGGGGATGATGGGGAGGGGAACACCCATATAGAAGGGGAGAACCTGGCCCAGAAACCAGGAAAGGGAATAACAATTGAAATGTAAATAAGAAATACCCAATTTAATAAAGATGGAGAAAAATATTCTTAACTATGGTACAATGAATTATAATTTGGGTTGTTATATAAATTTACTGTCTTTTGGCTACATTTATTTTTCTAAAAGATAGTACCACTTAACTAGCTTTTACCGATGTTTTCTGTATCTTGGTCCTACTATGTCTGGTAGAAATTTATTTCTACTTTGCTATGAAATTAATGGAAATTTACTTTCTATGACGATTACTTGCTTCATTTCTATGACAAATATTTGACAAACATAAGCTTAATGTAAAATGTGAGGGGCAGCATACAAACCCTCATGATCCTATGGCCAGCTCTCCTAACTATAGCAGACAGTAAATGTGGAGGGGATATCACTGCTATATCCATGCACCTTTACTGCAGAAGACTGATCTTGCCCCTCTAGTTTTCATTGCCAGGATCAGTACTACTGTGCTGCTGAGGTTCGATGCAGCGCCCACTGTTCTGAGTGCTGCAGCAGGTCAGGGACAGGGATCACAATTAGCCCATTAGTTTTCTTCATCAATTTATGGTCATCCCATAATGTACAATATACTCAGGCAAAAAAAATTGAAGTTTCCATAACTTTTAACAATTTTAGCACAACTTAAAACTCCAAAGTCTACATCTTATCTGAAAATCAAGTTAATCTCTTATGTATGAGCTCTTTTGAAATCACAATCAACTATATCCTTCCAACATATAGTGGCACAAAGTTAATATTATCACTCCAAAAGGGATGTATAAAAGCACAACAAGGAATGTCTAGACCAAAGAAAGAATAAAACCCCTCAAAGCAAACCCCAAATGTGTCCTTGGATGTTTATTTTTATTTCATTTATTTTTGAGATAATAAAATAATTATATCATTTTACTCTTCCCTTTACTTTGTCCAAACTATCTCATATATCCATGCTTTCTCTTTTTAAATGAATGACCCTGGGGATTGGAGAGTTGGCTCAGCAGTTAAGAGCACTGATTGATCTTCCGGTGGTCCTGATTTCAATTCCCAGCAACCACATGGTGCCTCACAACCATCTGTGATGGCATCAGATGCCCCCTTCTGGTGTGCCTAAAGACAGTGACAGTGTATTCACATGTTAAATAAATAAGTTTTTAAAAAATTCCATGGTCCTAATTGGTCATCCCAAACCAACTGTTCATCCCTGAAAATATTTATATAAGTAGTAGTATACTTATTATGTATTATATATACCATATATGATATCATATATATATATATATGTATGTGCACATATATGTACATAAATGAATGCAACAAGAGTTAATCATAGAAGATATCATGAATGTTTCATCATAGATATATTTTCTGGCTGGGTAGCTACTCATATCAAGTAACTACTGAGCACATAAAATGTGAATATTACAAGTTGAAATGTCATAGCATGTAAGTATCAATTGTTCTCTAGATTTTTAAGATAATAAAGGAAGATAGATGAAAATACCAGATTGAATGAACTTGCAAAGTGCTTGCTGCACAAGTGGAGCATCTGAGTTCTGAACCCCAGGACTCACAAAAAGCTTTACATGGAAGTAAGTATGTATAATTCCAGCAATTCTAAACTGGAATGTGGTCAGAGATAGAGTATCTATAGGCTCATAATCAAGGTGGACTAATATAATCTACCTCTCCCTCTCTCTCTCTCTCTCTCTCTCTCTCTCTCTCTCTCTCTCACACACACACACACACACACACACACACACAAACATACACAAACACACACACTTACACTCACACACTTACACTCTCACACACACACACACACGGAGGGGGAGATCCAAATAGTGAGAGATACAGATACAATGAGAAGTAAAATATCTTATGCATGCTTTTTAAATTTACTTTTTTTGAGATTATGATATAATTACAACATCTCTCCCTTCCCTTTATTTGATCCAAAACCTCTCATATAATGTGGGGCCAGGGAGCTGTTCATCTGAGAGGAACAATACTGGAACAAGAGTGGGATTGAGGTTTATTGAAACCTCAGAAATCTTCTTCTGAGATAGACAGGAGTAGGATTAATGCTCCCTGTCCTGGGCTTCCATATCCTGGTGCATATAGCCCTGTACTCCTGACCATTGCCTCACCAGAGGATGTCCCATAGCTTGTAGCCAAGGTAAACTTCCTGCCACCTTATATGTCATGTCCTGTAGCACCTGGAATCCCTCCTTATGCAAATTAGTTATACTGACTACCCTGGTCCAGACCAATGATGCACACTCACTCCATTGCATCTACTCAACTCCCAAAGGTTTAAATAGCATTTGCTTCTCTCAAAGAATGAATTTGTTCTCTGAAGCTGTTCCTGGTTGTCTCTCTTCTTTATCCTTTCACACTCAATGGCTGACCAAGATTCTGCTTGTACCTACTCATGTTTGGCTTTGCATCTATCCCTTTAGTTCTACCACATATTTGCAAGAGGCCTGGTTACCCTAAGAGGGCAGAGACAAGAGTAGGTAATATACTCCTTCCAGTTCTCCTTCAAAATAATGTTCCTTTTTCAACTAATTGTTATCAAATGCTGTACAAGAATTTTAATCTAGCAATATCGCTACTCTGGCAAGGGATCCTATCCAAAGAACTTATATAGATCTATGTGAGCTGGCCAGAACATAGATATGCCCTAGATTACAGCATGATCTGGCCGGAATATAGATGTGACCTTAGTACACAACTTTAATCCCTAACCTAGAAGGTAAAATTAGTTTGTAAAAGAAAGCAAACATGCTTGAAAGTGATTATCTAATTAAGGGGCAGGCAAAGTGACAAACCAGAGAGAAATTAAATAGAATGAGTCAGAAATAAGCTATCCCCAACTCACATATGAACAACACAGGAAAGAGGGAACACTTAGAGCATGGAAAGAAATGTCAGTATAGATTTAGGTATGTGATCTGTGCAGGGCAGTTTCACTGGGACAGTTATACAGAGACTGATTACAAAGAGAATAAGCTAGACACAAGAGAAGACAAAACAAGTCAGAGAATGAAAAGGAACCAGAAGAACAGAACATATTGTCAACTTTAGTATGAGGCCATGTGAAACAAATCAGTCAGAAACTGAGAGAAGCTGGATTAAATCAGTCTGCTTGGAAAACTAAATTTTATGGATGCTAGCAGCTTCCAGTTCTAGGGCTAGGTATACTTAGACCAGAGAAAGAAATGCTCTGGGCTCAGACCAAGCTGTGTATTCTCGCAGCTTGCATATGGTTCTCATCTCATCTCATCATTTCATGTGAAAAAGCAACATTTTATAGAATGTACACATGCACACATACACACAAACATTGAAATATAACTTGATCACTTATACAATTATGTATATTGTTACATATATATATATTTTTTTTCAGGGCTGAACTTTTACTGGACAATTAATTGATATGCTTTTCAATTGATATTGATATTACTAAAATTATATATATATATATGTGAGCTATAATTAAAGTTACTATAATTTGTTCCATCTCCCTTTCCAAATGTCACTAGTAGGAAACATAAATTTGCTTTGTGGCTCACACTTGGGGCACACATGCATTTTAATGAGCAATGATTAAATTTATTACACATTGAATTTATCAATTTTACCATTATGTACATTATGAGCACAGTTCCAGTTCAGATATGATACTGTCAGTGAAAACTATGCCATTCTTCATATTGGCATGAGTTTAACAAGGGCAACACCAAGAAAATAATGATTATTTTGTTGAGCCAAATTCAATTAACTTTTTAGATATAATTTCTATGTATTTCATTACTTTAGCTTATATTTCAAGATGGACAGAAGGATATGTGAAAAATATACTTTACTTTTGCTTTCAAGGAGCAGGTGATCTTGACATCTTTATAGTGAACTGGTATTTTGGTTTTATCTTTTTTGTTTGTATTTTAATTTCTAACTAGCAATCTCTGATGAACAGGGAGTACCAATAATCATTAAGCCTGAATTAAAATAAGTGACTGAGATCACTGGGAATTTTACATTTCAAAGCCATCTTATTATTCCCTAAATGATATAACCAAACAGGTTTTTGCAAAAATCAGTTCACAAGGTGGTTTATGTGCATTATCTTTCTTTAGCTGTGTGCATCTGTATTCATTGATATGATTCCCATGTGTTGCCAGCATAGAATTAGAACAATAACATTATCCTTATAGTGACACCCCAGTGTATCATATACTCTTTATGTTGAAACCATGCTGTCAATGACAGGAAAAGTCAGTTTGTTAGTTTATGCATGAAAGAAAATTTTATCACTAAAGGAGACAATAATTGTTAAAATGTATTTGATTTCTACATATCGATTTCTTAAGCAAAAATGTGGTTTTAACTATATATACATTTTTAGTTACGCTTAGTTCCAGAACCAAAAACGGATATAGCCACTAAAACATTTGTTTTAACTAATATATATATAGTTTACCTTTAGGAATGGGTGGGTACATTGTGGGATGCTAAGAATGGAAGAAGCATCATCCAATTTGAGGGATGTATTTCATGAGCATACAAATTAAATAAGATTAGTATTTTAATGAATACTGACAACAAATATGTAGATATCAGATAGGAAATATTTTAATATGTATAAAACATGTTGAAATATTTCACACAAGGCAGTATATGGTAGTGAAACACTATGTAAATAGCTGGGTATAGTGGTAGTAATATGTAGTAGGCATGGGAATATAAACTTTGCTTATAGGGAAATTGAGGACCAATCGTACTACATGGTACCCTACATGGTACAAATGGAAAAGTTTCAAAGAATTTTAATCTATAAATCTCAAATTGGGAACTGAGAAGGCTTCACTTTCCTGAACATTAGACTACAGAATTGAAGATCCTTTGACTATATTTTTATATATACTTCAAACATACTATAATGAATGTTTCTCAGATTTTTATTAAAATATATATTTGACTAAAGTATAGTTACAACATTTTCCTCTTCCTTTCCCCCTTGAACCATTTCCATCTGTTCACACCCTACTCTCTCATAAATGTATGGCCTCCTTGTTTTTATTGTTATTGTTACATGTAAGTACAAATACATACATATGCAAATATAACAAATATAAGTCTGCTTTCTATTCCTTGCCTATAATGATTTGCTTCATAATGTGTCACAATGCCATAAGAACATTGTGTATATCACATATTTCATTAATATCCAAGACAGCACAGAGACAGTCTATGTCAGAAAACAATAAAATCCTTAGTATTTAATAATAGTAACTTTTAATGATGGTATGAACAACAGATGTCCGTCATAAGTTCACTTATGACAATACCACTTATGACAATACTTAGTTGTTGGTGCTCTACGGAAAGGTTTAGTTGGAGAGGCCTGGTCGAGGAAGTTTGTAGGGGTGAGTTTTGAGAATTCATAGTAAGACTAGTGTAGCTCTTTCTCCCTATCTCGGTCTGTCTCTCTGTCTCCCTCTGTCTCTGTCTCTGTCTCTGTCTCTCTCTCTCTCTCTCTGTCTTCTCTCTCTCTCTCTCTCTCTCTCTCTCTCTCTCTCTCTCTCTCTCTCTCCATCCTTTCTCTTTCCTTCATGTTTTTGTTGAAGTTTTGAACTCAGCTTCCATCTCCTGCTGCCATGCTTCCATGACATGAGTTTCCACTTTCAAACAACTGCCATTGACTGTAGTGTTTTTTTTCTCACAGCAATAGAAATGTAACTAATACAAACTTTACTTCTATATTTTCAATAATAATACATGTTTACTTAAAATATGGAATGGAAAAATTTCAGAGGTTTTTATTTATTTGGGGAATATAGCAACTGATTTTATGGCTAGCTTTTTTTGTAATGTCTTTAACACATCATTTCCCTTATCTACTTTAGTTTCTATTCTCTAAATAATTTTAAGATTTATTTTTATTAATTTGGACTATGTCCACATGTACATGTCTCTGTATTGCTTTTGACTGTAGGTGTCTGCTGAACTATCTATACAGGGCTCTTCCCTAAATCTCATTATGCTAATATTAAAAAGATTAATTCAATTATATAGCTGAATCGTCCTTTGCTCACTTTAGCCTTGAGCATGGGAAAAGTTAGGAAATTGGGTAAAAGAAAGTAATAGAAGAACAATGGCCAGAGAGATATTTTACAAATACTGTTTTCCATATTATTAAGCCATCTTTTATATAATTTAATCTCCAAATAAATAAATAAATGGTATAGTTTTGGTATTAGACATTTTGTTTTATGTATTATAGTGCCTGAGATTAATGTGCTGACCTTGTGAATGTTAAATAAACAATTTACAAATAATTTGAATCCCCAGCTCATTACTGGATTCCTCAGTATGTAGAGCTGGATCACCCTTAATTTAGAAATTACATTGAGTGAATATAAGTGGGAATAGGAACAGTAATAATGGTTGTAACAGAACTGCACACTTAAGATCTTTTATTCTTTCATTATTCCTTTAATTTCTACAGATTCCAACATAATTTGAAAGCACCAACTAGATTAACTTGCATTGTAAAGATTATTTATTTCCATGAAAATTTCAAATCCTTATATAATTGTGTCTACTGATTTTACCAGATTAAAACTCAATCCAGGCCAAGTAGTGGTGGTCCACGCCTTTAATCCCAGCATGTGGGAGGCAGAGGCAGGCAGATCTCTGTTAATTTGAAGCCAGCTTGATCAACAGACTGAGTTCCAGGATGGACAGGGTTGTGCACAGTAATGCTGTCTTACAAACAAACAAAGCAACAACAACAAAAACAATAAAAAGAACCCCTCAATCGTGGATATCCAACATTTATATATAATCTTGTTTCCCATGTTGAAACATTTATCTGCGTCATATCTGTATATTTATCTGCATATCAGAAGTTGTGACTCAAAATTCTTTCTGTTGTTCAAACAGAAATTGATACAAATTTAGTTTGCTAGTACCTATTACATGTGATTTTTCTTAAGAAAATTTGTCATCCACAGAAAACATACATGAATAATTCTTAAATTGGTCACTGAAAAAATTAAAATTCTAAAGAACTAAGTTTCTTAATTCAGTTTTAAATAATTATAGATGACAAACCTTAAATTAAAAAAATTGTTGTATCAGAATGTGGAACCAATAACTACTAACTAGTACCTCTTAATGGATTTGCATGGGTAATCTACATTAAGAAGTTGACATTTGAGCCTACTTTTGAACACCAGTGAGCTGTTTGATAGACAAAGACAAACACAGTTGGAAGAGAAGAGCAGGAATTTTAGAATAAAAGCACCGTAGGAGGGAAGACATTATTATAAGATGCTGCAGTTTTCATTTATCTTGGTAAAATACAGAAAATGAGGTAATAATAGTGCATTTTCAGTCATAGTGCTATTTCAAAAAGTGTCCTTTAGTTTTTTCCTGCCAATTTTAGGCTTATATGTACCTCTACAGCTTCCAGTCTTGTCACAGCAAACAAACAAAACATATTACACTTTTTGCCAGTATTTATTTTTTTAATTGATCCTGCTTCCTGCTATGAAGGTCAAATTAGATAAAATCAGAGAAACTTAGAAAACTCTAAAATTGCCAGGAAAATTTAGTTTTATTTTATATAATCTTTCATACAAATGGGCAAGAAAATTCTAAGTTTTGTTAAATTATCTCATGTAGTATAAATAAATGGACTTTATTAAAGAATACTCCTTTTCTCATATCATCAACAACTTTTAATCAGATGTCATTTTTAGTGAAACAATGACTAAACTCCATTTTATTACTGACATTTTAGTTGATATAAGGCCAATTTTTCCTATTGGCTATTATATAATAATGTGCTATTCCTAAACTGTAAGAGTCTATGAAAAGAGTTTTGACTTCTTTTATATGGCATATTTAGGTATTTTTGTATTATTCATTCCAGGCAGATTGTCAAAAATCTTCTCTTTACATTTCCTCTCTACTTTATATCTGCCATGGGTTATTATATTTTTTTAAACATAAACTAACTTTGAGAAGAATTTTCAATGTTCCTGCCTGCAGAAATAACATGGCGATTATTAAGGTACTGAAAGTATGTTTTTATTTACATAGCACTTTTCTCTATGTTTGAAATATACAAGAACATAAGGACCTAAGAACTGGAAAAGAAGAGATAATTATAGATATTCAAGCAGACAACTGTTTTTAAGTACTTTGAAGAAAAGCTGTAGCAGGGAGTCTACTAGAGGAAGGCACAGGAAATGAAGGTAATGAATATTTTATGTGAGCTACTTATTAAATCAACTCTGGTGTATTATAAGGTAAGGGTTTAAAAGTGTAAATTTTAAAAAGTTTAAGTCATGAAATAAATATAGCAAATATATTGGATGAAAAGAAGAAAACATTTCAATGTATTCTAGCATGCACTGAGCTTTCTACTTATAAGATATGTGGAATTTCAATTCACATTTTCATGTATCTAAAAGGAAAATATTTTAATTAATTAATTTATCTATGCATTTATGCAGTTAATATCCTTTTCACTACCCCTCCTTCTAGTCACCCTTTTTTATTTACATTTCAAATGTTATTCCCTTTCCTGGTTTTTCCTCTGGAAACTCCCTATCTCACCTCCCTTCCCACTGCTTCTATGAGGAACATTTAGAGGGTGGACAGGAGGGGAATCTAGCCACTCACTGCCTCCAGCTTCCCATTCTAGCATTCGGCTACACGGGGGCACCTAGCCTTCATAGGACCAAAGGCCTCTCCTTCCATTGATGTCTGATAAAGCCATCTTCTGCTACATATAAGTCTGAGCTCTGGGGATCTAGTTGGTTAATATTGTTGTTTTTCCTAGGGGTTTGCAAACCACTTAAGTTCCTTCACTGGGGACTTGTTCTCAGTCCAATGGTTGGCTGTGAGCATTTGCCTCTATATTTGTTTGGCTCTGGCAGAGCCTCTCAGGAGACAACTATATCAGACTCCTGTCATCATGCACTTCTTCCTGTTTTTTAATGTCTTTAAAATACTTTATTGGCAACATACACACACACACACACACACACACACACACACACACACACACTGCAGGTTTTATTCCCCTCCTGTCCACCCTCTAAATGTTCCACATTCCATACCTCCCCTACCCCTGCCATCTCCACTCCACGAGGATATCCCCTCCCACACACCCCACCAGACCTCTAAACTTCCTTGGGCCTCCAGTCCCTTGAGGGTTAGTTACATCTTCTCTGACTGAAGTCAGACACAGGAGTCCTCTGCTTTACATGTGTTGGTGGCCTCATCTCAGCTGGTGTATGCTGCCTGGTTTGTGATCCAGAGTCTGAGACATCTTGGGGCTTCAGGTTAATAGAGACTGCTGATCCTCCTAAAGGGTCATCCTCCTCAACTTCTTCCAGCTTTTCCATAATTCAACCAGAGGGGTCAGAAGCCTCCGTTCATTGGTCAGGTGCACATATATGCATCTGACCCTTTCATCTGCTTGTTGGGTCTTTTGGAGAATGGTCATGATAGTTCCCTTTTTGTGAGTGTCCCATAGACTTAGTAACAGCGTCAAGTCTTGGGACGACCCCTTGAGCTGGATCCCACTTTGGGCCTATCACTGGACCTTCTTATCCTTGGGCTCTTCTCCATTTCCAACCCTTCATTTCTTTCAGACAGGAACTATTATGAGTCAGAGCTTTGACTCTGGGATAGCAACCCCATCCCTCACTTTATATCCTGTCTTTCTGCTGGAGGTGGTCTCAAGAAGTTTCCTCTCCCCACCGTAGGGCATTTCATCTAGGGTCACCCCTTTGGGTCATGAGTCTCTCACTTCCCAGATCTCAGGTACATTCTGAAGGATCCTCTCAACCTCCTTCCTGGTGAGTCTGCCTGTTTCCATTCTTTCTGCTGGCCCTCAGGACTTCAGCCCCTTTCCCCCACAGAATACCAGGTCATAATCCCCTCTCGCCCACCCCCATCCCCTTCTACTCCCCTGTCTCACCCTCACTCCCTCCTTGTGGTTGCTTTCTTCTCCTTACCAAGTGGGACTGAGGCATCTTCTTGGACCCTTCAGCTTGGTGAACTTTTAGAGTTCTGTGGATTGGGTTTTAGGTATTCTGTACCTTTTTTGCTAACACCCACTTACTAGTGAGAATATACCATGAAACATGCAGTTTTTATCATTATTGCTCTGTAATACAACTGGAGGTTAGGATAGTCATTCCCTCAGAAATTCCTTTATAGTTGAGTATAGATTTCACTATCCTGGGTTTGTTGTTATTCCAAATGAATTTGCAAACTGCTTATTCTAACTCTGAAGAATCATGTTGGAATTTTGATGGGGATTCCATTAATCTATACATTGCTTTTGTCAATCTGGTCATTTATACTATATTACTCCTTCCAATCCATGAGCATGGGAGATCTTTTGATCTTCTGGGATATTCTTCAATTTCATTCTTCAGAGGTTTGCAATTCTTGTGATACATATCTTTCACTTGCTTGGATAGGGTCACGAGTCACATGTCACACTATATACCTCTATCTCTTAAGTGCTTGGATTAAATGTATATGGCACTATACTCAGGTAAGACACATTTTATATTATATTTCTCTTCCCAATAAAATATAAAAGCATATTATATGAAGTTTATAAACATTTACAATATTATTTATTATATGTATAATCAGGGATTTCTTCTATCATGCTTATTTCATTAGTTGTGAAGGACCCTAGGGGCTTTTGCCAGCCTTACACCCACCTGCCTTGTGGCAAGGCTAGACCATGTTCCAATTTCCTGCCTCTGGTCAAGGCTAGGCCTAGTTCCATTCTCCACCCACAGTTCTCTGGAGAGGAATAGGAACACTCTTGAAAAACTGCAGAATGTACTTACTGATAGTCACCTCACCCTCTGGTCCCAGATAGAGTTCAAATACATGTCATAATCTGCCCATGCTTGCTAACCAATAGATTCAAAGGTCAAATGCTTTGCCAATAAGTTCAAACTGCAACCTTGCTGATGTAATCTGTACCCCTAAAAGGCATAAAAACTGTTTTTTTGCCATTCAGGGTTGCCCTCTAGTCACTCATCATGAGGGGCTCATTGAGGGTTGACCCGACATTGGAAAATACATCTCTTGCGTTTGCATTGAACACAGTTCCTGTGTCCCACTTGGGGAGGTCTCCTGGTAGTTAAGACTCACTTTCCTTCTTACAGCTGAATTTGCTATCATAGTGTTCACTAAAGCACTGAGTGCTCAACATAAGGATGCTGAAGAATTAAATAAATGCCTCATGGTTGAACACCATTTAGGTGTCTGTACTACAGTACTATTTTAAATGGTAAAGAAAAATTTTTTCTTGAAGTTATAAAAAGTGTCAGTCTGGTAGGGTCAGTTTTGAATATCTATCTATCTATCTATCTTGTTCTTAAATGGTTATTCCTTAATATTCAACTTGACTCCTTGACTCACTGGTCTGTTGATGCCAAGAATATGATGAACAAGCAGTTCCTTTTTTAGTAAAATTGTTCAGTTTAACATCACAAAATACTATATAGAAAGCAGTATTTGTATATTTTATAGTTTGTTATGACTTTTAATGTTACCATTATACAGGCAAAAATTCAATGAACTAGTGTTATTTGTAGTGCTTGAGGTGAACAGTAAAACCATGACTTGAAGTTTCTGTTTTATACTGAGGACAGAACCCAGGTCAATGGACATGTCAGTAAGTACTCTTATACTGAGCTACTTCTTCAACCCCAACTGTCTTTTAATCACTCAAATATATCACTTCTGTACTAAAAAATATGAACCAAAGAACAGAGAAAATTGTTTACAATGTATTTAAATGTAAAGGCGTAAAATTTTAATTTACATATTTCTGTGTATAAAAGTGACAGGTACAAGCAAGGCAAAAAAAAATGAAAGAAAAAAATACCAAAAATTTAGAGCTATATGTAAAGTACAAAGCACAAATGCTTAACAAGTTTTAGTAGGAATACAATGTAAATTAAAAGGATTTTGGAAAAGATTTTTCCAATATTGGAAGGGAAATTGGAAGGATTTCCATGATCCATATCCAAAAACTTGCAAAGATCATGGAGAATTGAACACTCTCATATTTGCTGGTGTCTATAAATTGTTTCTTTAGACTAAAAGACAACCAAGGAAATCAACGTGACTTGAAAAGGTTTATTATCTTTTGTTCAAACATTGAACTTCTAGCAATATATTCTATGAAATTATTAACATAGGCAAGTGCTTAAGTTTCTGAAAATATATTTATAACATAATTTTATCAGAATAAAAATAACAATAAGATTTTAAATGTTGATTTGAACTATTTGTTAACTAAATCAATGTGTATTGTAACCAAATAATATTGTAGAAGAGAAAAAGATGGACGTTTTTAGAATATTTTTGTTGTTTTAGGTTCTTTGTATTTATCCTCCTCTTATTTCATTTACTCCTCATGACAACACTAAATGCTAATTACTTTCCTATACCACAAATGAGAAATTAGACCATCAAAAAGAATAGTTCCTTTTCATAAATTTTAAAGGTCATGATATTAAATTTGAAAGCCAATGCTCTTAATATATTATAAAGCAAATATTTGACCACTTGAAAAGAGCAAGGTATCATGTAGAGACATATTCTATATTTACCAATTTCTTTTGGTTCAAAAATAGATATGGATATACAGCTGGGTTATTTTCTTGCAAAATATCTTTTGGCTATTTTTTGCACACAATTTTTTTCTTCAGTAAATATTCACATAAATATATATTTTATGTAAACTGTATTGTTAATTTTAAATTTAAGTTGTATTCTCTGAAGTTTTGGCCTATTCATTAAATATTTATTTTTTCATTAATATTTTACTGACTGCAGTTTCCTCCCCCTCTCTCCTTTCAGTCCCTCCTTCTCAACTCCACTCTTCTCCCTACCTTCCCTTTGTTAGTCAGAGAAGAGAAGGCCTCACATGAATATCAACCAACCTTGACATATCAAGTTTCAGTAAGACTAGGTATTTCTAACGATGCTAGGTGCTTTCTATTGATTAGGCAACCTAGTTAGGGGAAAGGGATCCAAAAGCCAAGCAACAGTGTCAGAGAGATCACTTGCTCCTGTTGCTAGAGGTTCCACAGGAGGACCAGGTTGCACACTGATTACACATGTGTAAGGAACCTAGCTCCACCCTGTACATGCTCTCTGCTTGCTGTGTCAGCCTCAGCGAGTCTCTATGGGACCAAATTCATTGATTCTGGAGGTTTTCTTGTGGTGGGTTTGACATCTCTGACTCCCTCAATCCTTCCTCCTCCTTTCCACAAGATTCCTCTTGTTCCATATAAGGTCTGCCTGTGGGTCTCTGCATTTGTTTCCATCAGCTTCTGGGTAACACCTCTCAGATGGCAGTTATCCTCAGTTCCTGAATACAATTATAGAACAATATCATTAGTAGTGTGAGTTGTAGGACCTTTTAATCTCAATCTAGGGTTTATACCCTACGTTTGACCATGTGGTTCCTGGATCAAAGACACTCAACTTTTTTTTATTATTATTTAAAATAAGTCTTGAGTGGCAAAAGAACAGGAAGATACCCACCTCTATGTTATTAGAACAAAAAATAAAATTCCATATTGGAAATTGGTCTGAAGATCTCTTTTATTGTTGAGTCTTCCTTTGGTTTAGGTATCAGGGAGACTGTGGCCACATAGAATGAATTTGGCAGTGCTCCTTCTCTTTTAAATGTATGGGAGATTTTGAGCAGTTTTGGTATTAGCTCTTCTTTGAATATTTAGTAGAATTCTTAAAGAAAACCATCTGGTCCTGGGCTTTTGTGGTTGGGAGGCTTTTAGTTGAGAGCTTCTATTTTCTTAGTGGTTATTGGTTTATTTAAGTTGTTTACCTGATCTTGATCTTGATTTAACTTTCAGCGGGATCTATCTAGAAAATTGTTCATTTCATTTATAGTCTCCAATTTGGCGGCATACTGTTTTTTGAATGTGGCCTACTGATTCTTTGGATTTCCAAGTCATCCATTATTATGTCTAACTTTTCATTTCTGATTTTGTAAATTTGTATATTCTATCTCAAAAATTTAGTTGGCTAAAGGTTTATCTCCTTGATTTTTCTCAAAATGCCAGCTCAAAGTTTGTTTCTAATTTATTGATTTCAGCAGTGAGCTTGGTTATTTCATCACATCTACTCCTCTTGGGTGTGGTTGCTTCTTTTTGTTCCTAGAGCTTTCAGGTATGCTGAAAAGATGATAGCATGAGAACTATTCAATTTCTTTACAAATGCACTTAGTGCTATGAACTTTCTCTAAGCACTGTTTTCAATGTATCCCATGAGTTTTGGTATGTTTTGCCTTCATTTTCGTTGAATTCAAAAGATCTTTAATTTCTTTATTTCTTCTTTGTCCTTGTGGTCACTGAGTAGAGGGTTGTTCAATTTCCATGAGTTTGTAAGCTTTCTGTTGTTCTGAAATCCAGCTTAAATCCATGGTGATCTGATTAGATACAGGTATTATTTCAATTTTTTTTATCTGTTGAGACTTGCATTGTGACCCAAGATATCTTCAATTTTGGAGAAGTTTCCAAGGGATGCTGAGAAGAAAATAAATGCTTTGGTGTTTGAGTCAAATAGTCTGTAGATGTCAGTTTCATTATTTCTCTCACTCAATGACATATTCATTGGTGAGAGTGGGCTGTTTATGTCTTCCACTATTAATGAATGGGAACTGAGGTATGATTTAATTTTCAATATTTTTTTCTTACAAATGTGAGTGCCCTTGCATTTAGAGCACAGAAATTAAGAATTGATATATCATCTTGGTGGATTTTTCTTTGAGGAGTACGAAGAGTTTTTCCCTATCTCTTTTGATTCATTTTGTTTGAAAGTCTATTTTAGTAGATAGAAAAATGTAGAATGGTTACTCCAGCTTGTTTCTTCAATCTGTTTGCTTGAAAAGCTTTTTCCAGCCCTCTATCTCAGGAAATGTCAATCTTTGTTGCTGAGGAATGTTTCTTGTACTCATCAGAATGATAGATCCTGTTTTTGCCTCCAATTTGTTAGTCTATGTCTGTTTATTAGTTAATTTAGTTTATTAGTGTTGATAAGTATTAATGAGCAATGATCCTTAATTTCTGATTTTGCTGGTGATGGAGAAGGAAAGAAAAGAGAAAAGAGACAGAGACAGAGATTGTGTGTGTATGCGTGTGCACGCACATATGCATGCCTGATCTGTGTGTGTGTGTGTGTGTGTGTGTGTGTGTGTATATGTATAATGATCATTTTTTGATTTGTTGATGTTTACTTAGTTATTTCTTGTGTTTTATTGTGTGCAGTTAATCTCATTGGTTTGGAATTTTCCCTTGAGATTTTTGGGTCAATTTTGTTTAAATCTGGTTTTGTTATGGAATATCTTGTTTTCTCTATGTATGCTGATTGGAAGTTTTTCTGGGTATAGTAGTCAGAGCTAGCAACTTTGGTCTCTCTGAGACTGCAAAACATCTGCCCAAGCCTTTCTAGATTTTAGAGTCTCTGTTGAGAAGCTGGTTGTAATTCTGATAGGTCTGCCTCTATGTGTTCCTTGGCCATTTTCCCCCGGAGCTTTTACTATTCTTCAGTACATTTAGAGCTTTGTTTATTATGTGTAGAAGCTTTCTTTTTCTGTTCTAACCTATTTGGTATTCTGTAAGCTCCTTGTATGTTTATAGGCATCTACGTGTTTAGGTTGGGGAAAGTTTCTTGTGTGATTTTGTTGAAAATATTTTTGGACCTTCGAACTGGGAATCTGTTTCTTCTATTCCTTTAATTTTTAGGTTTGCTCTTTTCATAATATCCCAGATTTCCTGGATATTTTGTGCTACAAACTTTTTAGATTTGACATTTATTTTCTTTGACAAATATATCAATTTGTTCTATCACATATTTACACTTCTGATTCTCACACCCATCTCTAGTGTTCTGTTAGTGGTGTTCATGTCTGTATTTCCTCTCCAAATCCCCACTGTGTTTCCTTTATTGATTTTATTTTCATGTTCAGGTCTTGAACAACTTTATCCATTTTTCATCCATTTGAATGTATTATCCTGTATTTCCTAAGGTATTTATTCATTTCCTTTTTAAAGGTATTTATCACCTTCACATAATTGTATGTAAAGTCATTTTCTTGTGCTTCAGCTGCACTAGGATATCCACGGCTCACTTTACCAGGTATCTTCACTCTGGTGGCTCCCTATTGCCCTGTCTTCTGTTTATGATGCTAACTACAATGAGGCAATTTAAACAATCTTATTTCTTTTTTATTTCACTACTATGTTTGTGCATTATTTTATAGATGTGCACTAGTTTCATTTTTCATAGTCAAAAACCACCGTATTGTCACTCTTGTAACAAAAAATGATCTGTTTCAACTCAAAGCCTATAAAGTATTTTTGCTTGAAAGTTACAGTTGATAATAAAATGCTCCTAATGTGGAAACTAGAAATCAGAAAATAAATTGAAATTCACTAGTTATTTAGTACTCAGAATTTTAACCCTATCCTTAGTCACAATACCAGGTATGTAGGACAAGAGAGTCAATGGTACCAACTGTTAAATTAAAGCACTTTGATAGTATTTCAGCAAACAAGAATCTCCCATCCTTCCAGTTATTAAACATCTAACATGTCTGTTAACTTCTGAATATCAAAATCATTACAGTGGTGATTTATAAATTAGTATCAGAAAAAAGTCATTTATTTTGATATTATCTACTGTGTGAACTATTCAACAAGCAATAATTTCACTTTCTTAAGTTCTAGCCTCTTACCTTCACAATATTCTTACTTTCAAATCTAGTTCTCAGTTAGATAAATTTTCAAAGAATATTTAGTTAATTTTCCTATTTAAGAAAGTCTAAAGTCTTCATTATGGTACAGTAATACCCTTCAAGGTACACCTATTTTCCCTCTTCCTTGCAATGGTGTCTTCCTAAGACTACTCACCAAATCACAGAAGCTTGATGCTCCCTGCTCCCTCATTCTCTACCTACTCCACTGACCATATTTATTTATAAAATATTGACTCTCTCTATTAAAAGCTTCCTTATTGTGGTGTGTAATTATAAAATAAATCCATGTTAATCTGGGTAATCAATTGCTGGCTGGCTGTCTCTGTTCCCAGCATAGTAGGAGACTAAGACCTTGTGTTTCTCCTAGCCAACATCTCTCCCATAAATACGTGCCCTGCCTCTGCAGAGCTCCAAGATCATCACTCTTTTGTTCCCCACCACCAGCTCTGGATGCACTCTTGCCAGTCCAAGCTCCCCTGAGCTTACCTCTCTCCTGGAGCTTGGTCCTTACCCAGTTTTCCAGTTCTAAAGCTCGGCTGAATTCTGCCATGGCTAAATTCTTTCCCTCTGGCCAGCTTGAGTTACCTCGTATGTCAAACAGCAGAAAAATCTTAGTTTATAAGCAATAGATAACACAATTGTTGGGCAAGAAATCTGTTTTCATAAACTCATCAACTATTCTATGTTGAAAATCTTATGGTGGTGAAATTTGCCACCAGATCTAACAGTTCCTAGTCTATATCCTGCTTCCTTTCACTCTTGCTTCACCATTTAAAATAGGCTGTTCCTTTCTCTTGTGTCCCCTCTTCCTCTCTTGGACCTGGCAGGCCTGCCTCATCCTTCTCACCCAGGAGTTGGCTTGTTGTTGTCTTTATTATCCAATCAATTAATTAGCGGAAAATTCTGCTACATCTCATCCCACCCCACACACAAAAAACCTCTTTTCCCAGATATGATTGAAAAAAATTATGACAAATGAAGTACATAGTATGAAGAACAAATGACATCCAGTCCATCTATCTATCAATTTAGATGAATCACTCTACCATCTGTCTAACTTAAAAGACTTATAAGTCTAAACCTGAGTTATACCCTGTTTACTATACTATCTGAAAACATATATATATATATATATATATATATATATATATATATATATGTGTGTGTGTGTGTGTGTGTGTGTGTGTGTGTGTGTGTGTGTCTCAATGCTAAATACTTTGGATTGGTTAACAGACTATGGTTAGTCTTCAATCCCACCAGAATTCTGAGAGCAACCTAAAATTTATCTGAACATATAGGAAGCACTAATAGAGCTTCCAAAACTGAAACAAATTGCAGAGACAGCTGCCTAAATGCAAAGTCCTCTGTTTCTCCACAGGTTGTAGCATCATTCTGTGGCCATTTGGCCCAGAATCACCTGACAGACCTTTGTAATGCAGACTTTTGAGGGATTGATTACCCTGAATTGGCAGAGATTATCAGTCAACTATTCCACATAGTATGCCCTTTTCTGGACATTAATTTTTTCTGTAGATGAATAGTCAATTTCTTCCCAGTAGCTAACAAACCATGGCACACAACCTCAGCTGGATGTATAGATGCTCAGTTACTTCTTGGAATCTAAGAATGGGGTGCTGTCAGGAGCAGATAAGTCTTAACAACAAATGATTAAATAACATTAAATGTCATATTCTGTGGATTTCTGATGTTGGTTGCAATCTGGATGGTTGTCTTTTAACCACTCTCAGCGATTTCCAATTAAAATGTCTTGAAAACACCCTTACAATTAACTCAGAGCCTTGAATTTACTATCTGGACCTTAACTCATATGCTTAATCATCTAAAATCAATTTGTAATGAAAATTAGAGAAGAATTGGGTCTAAGTGTTGTATACTTAAATTATTGTATCAATAGAAGAAATTCATACCAATGAAAACTTAAATGAGTATCACAAAATTCTGTACCAATGTAAGAAATTGAACTTAGTAATTATGAAGATTTCTACCAAATGAGACTATGGCTACACAAACAATTTTAGCTGTATCTTCCCTGTTCAGATTATGACAATTTCTAAATTCTCCAGAAAGACAAAATAGAATAACCACTTCCAGACCCCAAAACATGGGGAAATGGGATAACGACTATTCATATCTTCTTCCTGCTAAATATGGGCATGAGAGATCTTTGAAGGGGGACAGGGTAGGGAAAATTGGGAGTTAGTTAGGCCTTAAAAAGGCCATGCTAAAAGCTGTTATTACTCTCTCATGTCTGTGTTCGGACTCGGTCTGTCTGAAAATAGATGACATCAGGAGTTCTAGCAGGTCAGTTCTGCAGGTCTGATGATGAATCTCACTAAAGCTGTACACGCTGCAATACACAAGTCTTAAAACAAAATTTAAGTTCCATCAAGATATCTGTATGGATTTTATTAGTTTGTGTAGGGTGTACAGGCTAGTTAGGATGAAATTTTACTTTTTGTTTGAGCAAGTGAAAGATAATTTTTTATTGGGTATTTTTATTTATATTTCAAACATTATCCCCTCTCTCCAATTTTAATAATAACCAATAATAAGTATCCATTTGTGCCTTGTGAAGTGTGGGACAAATAATCTTTACCTTTTTTATTGATTCTTTTGAATCTAGTTCTTCAAAGTATCTTCCTCTGGCATTTCTGATCCATATAACTCTGGAAGGTGCCCAGAGTCTAATCACCTTTTCTAAAAATAACTATGTTCTTTAGCCAGTAACCAGGAAAACTTTTAGCTTGACCTCTCTCGCAGAGGAAAAATAAAATAACAACAAAACTCAGAATCACACCCATCTTGATAATCAAGCAATTTAATCTGTAGACTGCTTTTGGTAGGATGGCCATTTTTACTATTTTAATTCTACCAATCCATGAGCATGCGAGATCTATCCATTTTCTGAGGTTTTCTTCTATTTCTTTCTTCAGAGACTTAAAGTTATTTTCATACAGACATTTCACTTGTTTGATTAGAATTACCCTAAGATATTTTTTATTATTAGTGAATATTTGAAAGGTGTTGTTTCCCTAATTTCTTTCTCAGCCTCTTTATCATTTGTATAGAGAAGGCTACTAATTTATTTGAATTAATTTTATATTGAACCACTTTGCTGAAATTGTCTATCAGCTGGTATAGAAGTTGTCTGGGAGAATTTTTGGTGATGTTTATGTATACTCTCATATCATTTGCAATTAGTGATACTTTGGCTTCTGTGACAATTTGTATCACCTTAATCTCCTTTTGTTGTCTTATTGCTCCAGCTTAAACTTTGAGTATGATATTGAATATATATAGGGAGAGTGGGCATCTTTATGTTTTCCCTAGTTTCAGTGGGATTGCTTCAAGTATCTCCTGATTTAATTTGATATCAATTGTTGATTTGTTATATATTGTTTTTATTATGTTTAAGTATGGCTCTTGAAATCCTGATCTCTCCAGTACTTTGAATGTGAAGGGGTGTTGTATTTTGATAAATCTTTTTTTTTGTACCTAATGATAATGTGAAAATTTTAGCAAAATCAATTCTTAACAATAAAAGAAATCCTGATGGAATCTCCATCCCTGTACTTAAGCTATACTACACAGCCATAGTGATAAAAAAAACTGCATGATATTGGTACAGAGACAGACAGCTTGATCAATGGAATAGAATTGAATACCCAGAAGAAAAACAAACACGTATAGACACTTGATCTTTGGAAAATAAGCCAAGAATATACAATGGAAAAAAGAAAGCATTTTTTGGTGCTGGTCTAACTGGCAATATGTATGTAAAAAATAAAAAAAATAGATCCAGATTTGTCACCTGGTAAAAAGCTCAAGCCCAAGTGGATTGATGATCTATACATAAATCTAGTTACACTGAATCTAATAGAAGAGAAACAAGAAAAGAGCCTAAAACTCATTGGCGCAGGGGACAAATTTCCTAAACAGAATAGTAATGGCTCAGGCTCTAAGATCAAGAATTAATAAAGGGGACGTCATGAAACTGAAAAGCTTCTATAGGTCATAGTCAATAGGACCAAGTGAAAAGAGAAACAAGCCGAGAAAGAAATTAGGGTAATGACACCCTTCATAATAGTCCCTAATAATATAAAATACCTTGATGTGACTTTAACCAAGCAAGTGAAAGATCTGTATGATAAGAACTTCAAGACTCTGAAGAAAGAAATTGAAGAAGATCTCAGAAGATGGAAAGATCTCCCATGCTCATGGATTGGCAAGATTAATATAGTAAAAATGGCCATTTTACCAAAAGCGATCTACAGATTCAATGCAATCCCCATCAAAATTCCAACCCAATTCTTCATAGAGTTAGACAGAACAATTTGCAAATTCATCATAACAAATAGCAAATTCAAATAACAAAACGCCCAGGATAGCTAAAACTATCCTCAACAATAAAAAGACTTCTGGGGGAATCACTATCCCTGAACTCAAGCAGTATTACAGAGCAATAGTGTTAAAAACTGTATGGTACTGGTACAGAGACAGACAGATAGACCAATGGAATAGAATTGAAGACCCAGAAATGAACCCACACACCTATGGGCACTTGATTTTTGACAAAGGAGCCAAAACCATCCAATGCAAAAAAGATAGCATTTTCAGCAAATGTTGCTGGTTCAACTGGAGGTCAGCATGTAGAAGAATGCAGATTGATCCATTCTTATCACCCTGTACAAAGCTCAAGTCCAAGTGGATCAAGGACCTCCACATAAAACCAGATACTCAAGAAAGGGCCTTGAACACATAGCCACTGGAGAAAGTTTCTTGAACAAAACACCAATGGCTTATGCTCTAAGATTAAGAATCGGCAAATGGGATCTCATAAAACTACAAAGCTTCTGTACGGCAAAGGATACTGTTTTTAGGACAAAACAGGAACCAACAGATTGGGAAAAGATCTTTACCAATAATACAACTGATAGAGGGCTTATATCCAAAATATACAAAAACTCACGAAGTTAGACTGCAGGGAGACAAATAACCATATTATAAAATAGGGTTCATTTAGAGCCTGCCCCACATGTGGCCCATACATATACAGCCACCAAACTAGATAAGATGGATGAAGCAAAGTAGTGCAGGCCGACAGGAACCGGATGTAGATTTCTCCTGAAAGACACAGCCAGAATATGGCAAATACATAGGTGAAGGCCAGCAGCAAACCACTGAACTGAGAACGACCCCTGTTGAAGGAATCAGAGAAAGGACTGAAAGAGCTTGAAGGGGCTTGAGACCCCATATGAACAACAATGCCAACCAACCAGAGCGTCCAGGGACTAAACCACTACCCAAAGACTATACATGGACTGACCCTGGCTCCAACTGCATAGGTAGCAATGAATAGCCTAGTAAGGGCACCAAGTGGAAGGAAGCCTGGTCCTGCTAAGGCTGACCTCCAGTGAACGGGATTGTTGGGGGAAGGGCGGTAAAGGAGTGAGGATGGGAAGGGGAACAGGCATGTAGAAGGGGAAAGGGAGGGGTTAGGAGGATGTTGGCCTGGAAACTTGGAAAAAGGAATAACAATTGAAATGTAAATAAAGATGGAGGAAAAGAAACAATTTTTAAAAAAGCTACATTTGGTATAGGTTGTTGGTCGAAGTGTTGAGATTATTTGTCAGGACAGCTATTATTTATAATAGCTACATCTTAAAATATCTTATAAATAAATGTGCAAACAAATAAAAATAGGATCAAGTGACAAACTACAGATTGGGAAATAATCTTCACTAACCCCACTTTTGATAGAGTGCTAATATCCAAAATATATATAAAGAACTCAAGAAGCTAACCTCCAAAAAAAAAAAAAAAAACCTAGAGAACTGCATAGACAAAATCTTCCGCTTTCATTCTCTATCAGAATCACTAAGAACTGGACAATTTAGGGTGAGAAACAAAAATATGTAACCAAATTTTAGTGAGATGAGATATTGCCCTTGTCAGGAAGTGTTTTGAGCAACTGCATACTTTTGTAGCCAAATAGTAATGTGGTTGTCTTTAACTCAGAAGAATTTTTTATTCTCCTTAAGTTGTTCACTGAATGAAGCTGTTACTTGTGTAACTGTCCACAAGAACAAAAAGAGTCGCTAGCATCCTCAAGGAGTGCTCAATGATAGACGTTTATACTAATATTTATGAAATTCCAGAGAATAGTTTTATTTTTCTATTTATAACCATTTGCCCTTTAAATTGTATATAACATACTACATTAATCATTCTTTTAAATTTATTTTTATTTTCGACTAATTACATCTTTCCCTTTCTTTTTCTTCCCTTCATATACTCCCGTGTACCCCTCTTCACTCTTATTCAAATCAATTGTCTCTTTTATCATTAATTGTTATTGCATGCATGGATATTTATGCATATATATACATATGCATACATATGTGTGTGCATACAAATTCTTAAATATAACCTACTGATTCCATGTAATGTTACTTTTGTCTATGTTTTCAGGGCTTACCAATTAGCACTGGAAAAGAAATCGATGTGGTCTTCCCCATGGAACACCATGTCTACTTCAAATTTTCCTATTGGCTATCTTTTTTTGTGTAGTGTTGAGGCTTTGTGGATTTCTCCCGGTCAACTTGGTATGTCTGTTGGTGTCATTCTTGTCCAGATCATATTTAATGAGTCATGTTGGTTAAATTTTATTGGCGTAACTTCTGGTATAACTAGGAGACACAATGTCAAACTCTCTGAATAATCTTATTTGCAGGAAAGGGAGACTATGTATGAACAACTGAAACCTGTAAAGCCATTAGTTAATGCTCTTTCTACTGAGTATTACCTGAATACTAAGGAATATTAGCTATAAGACAATCTACAATATGGAGCTTTTACATGTATTTCTTATTCAAATATTAATATATATATTATATTCAGAGAACTATGTGTCCATGAAATTGTATATTTATATATATTATAAATGCATTAATATATATTTATATTATATATTACAGTATGAAAATTATATGTTAAATATATAAAATTAAATATAATACATCTGAATATATACATATATGAATTCATATATGTGTAGGGACTGGTAATATATATAGGCCTAGAATAGAGTATACTCACTATCTCTAGGCAAGGACAGCAAATCTGGGAATTCCTGACCTGCACAAAAATACTAACATGTATAACATCATGCAGAAAGTTATACCAGTATAGTTACTGCTTTAATACAAAAACTAAACATAAATTTTGTTGTTTTGTCAGACTTCATATTCATCCAGTGTAAGATGTTTCATTAACCAAGATTTATGAAGTTCCATAAAAACAAATTTTTCTTGTTTATATATTTTGCCACTTTCTTTTTTATTAATTATTTTATTCGTTTATATTTCAAATGATATCCCCTTTCTGGTTTCCCTCCACAAACCCCCTATTCTATGCCCCCTGCCATTTGCCTCTATGAGGGTGCTCCTCATACCCACTTACCCACTCTCGCACTCTTGCCTCACTGCTCTAGCATTCTCCTATGCTGTGGCATCCAGCCTCCACAGAACCAAGGCCATCCCCTCCCATTTATGCCAGATAAGAACATAGGTAGCTGGAGCCTTGGATCTCTCCATGCATGCTCTTTGGTTGTTGATTTAGTCTCTGGGAGCTCTGGGTGGTCCTGTTAGTTGATATTGTTCTTCCTATGGGGTTGCAATCCCCTTCAGCTATTTTCAGTCCTTCCCTTATTCTTGCAATGTGTTCAGTGGGCTCAGTTAGATGATTGGCTGTATCTGCATTTGTATTAGTCTGGTGCTGGCAGAACCTCTTAGGGTACATCCATACCATGCTCGTTTCAGTAAGTGCTTCTTGGCATCAGCAATGGTGTTGGGCTTTAGTGTCTGCAAATAGGATGGATCCCTAGGGGGACAGTCTGTGGGTGGCTTTTCCTTCAGTCTCTGCTTCACTTTTTTGTCCCTGACTCCTTTGGACAGGACAATTCTGGTTTAAAAATTTTGAGATGGGTGTGTGGCCCCTTCCATCAACTGGGTCAATACCTATTTACTGGATTTGATATCTGTAGGTTTTATCTCCCCTTGTTGGGTATTTTGACTAAAGTCATTGCGGTTAAGTCCTGGGAGCCTCTCACTTCCTTGGTGCCTGCGATTTTCTAGTAGCTACCCCTATTTATCCATCCCCCATTGCTACATATTTCTATTCGATTTCCTGACCCTCTGTACTTCTTTCCTGTCCCTTCACATTAAAAGACACTGAATTATTCTTGCTTCTTCTGGATACAATCATTAGAATTTTGAACATAAATTATACAACAGTTGCTTGAAGTAGATAGTTTGCAACAGCAGTTTTCACTGACACTTTTGCTGATCAATACAAATTAACTCAAAGAACAGATAACACATTCTATTTGTCACTGTGTGATTGTCAATTCATGGTTCTTAGCATTCAGTAGAAAAATTAAGAATGGAATGAGCTTATTAGTCCTCAAATATAAAAAGTCAGTTTTTCAACCTGGTTTCATTGTATCTATTTATGAATTTTTGATGTGCACTCTCATGGGCTCCAAATGGAAAATTAAACTCAACAAAAAAATTTTAGCTTCAAAAAATACATAAAAACCAAAAATAAATGGTTAGTCTAGAGAATATTTTTATATCTGAAATTATGGAGTTTACATAAGGAATAAATTCTTTTATGAGTACTGTTTTGGCCATCCAAAATGTTCTTGTCACATTTGAGAGAAATACTCCTACGCACTAGTTCTCACCCTTTGGGTTGAAAACACATCTCATATCAAATATCCTTCATATCACATATAAATCATATTAATTTATTATTTGGAATGGTAGCAACATACAGATATAAAGTATCAACACAATAATGTTATGGTTGGGGGTCAGCACAACATGAGGAACTGTAATAAAGAATAGAAGCAATAGAAAGACTGAGAACCAGTGCTCTAAGTCATGTCTGAATTGCTGCCATTCTTTGACTTTCACCTTGTAAGTAACATGGATTTTTAGGTCTGCATTATCAGATTTATTTCTAGTTTTCCAAGCAATCTTCATATTGATTTCTCTTGTGAATGTACTTATTTACAACAGCTCAGTCAATAAGAGCAAAACTTCACAAATAAGAAAGGATTAAATGTTAACAAATAAACAGTAAAGAAACAGCAAAAAGAATGGAAGAAAATATTTAACTATACATGTGACAGGGGATAATTTTCTACAATATATGAAGGACATAAAAATTAAATAGAAATAAAATAATTTAGTCACTAAATGGGCAATCCAATACACAAAATCTACATTGCTGAGAGTATCATAATATGTGAGTTAATTCATACTAAAAAGCCATAGTAGAAAAGGAGAAGAATTTGTCAAAAATGAAGCATAACACAAGACATAGAAATGAACCAATGAAAAACTATACTCCTGTGGTTTTGAGGAAGATGTCAAACTATAAAAATTAAAGAAAGATAAGCTGTTCAACATGTGCCTTTTGATCCATGTCCACTGTGAGCTGTCACTTCAGTGTTTGATTCTGACATGACTTAGATCGGTAGTTCTCAACCTTCCTATTGCTGCCTGGTACTGGAAATTTCGTCAGCTACCCAGGGTTAGTGAAGCCATGTTACTTGAAGTAGCACAGCTCTTAATTATGTTCTGAATACTTACTCTTATTTTGAGAGGTAAGTGTAGTCCTCATTTCTCATCAAGAAAACTGGGCTTCAGATGGAGAGCACTGCAGAAAAACAGTCAAAACACAGACATATGAAGACCTGTCCCAACATAAGTTAAAACATGTCTACCCAAGGCTCAGAGAACATTGGGGAATAGGGGGCAGTAAGATTATGAAAGTGAGAGGAATCAGGAGTTTTCTGTGAAAGTATATCTTCTAGAAATATCAGAAGCTACACCCTTAGTTGCTCACCAAAATAGTTGCCTTAAAATCAGAAGCAGAACTAGGACACCATCAAAAGATATGCTGGTTTAAAAGGGGGAAATATCATGGTACCTCATACCTATACAATGAACTATAGGCAACTAAGGAGTGCCAAGGGTGGGAGAAATAATCTTTCTGAGGGAAGAGCACATAGTTGTTTATTCAATACCAAATGGTCAATGTTGAAAACATACATATGTGTAACATTATACAGACTGAGCACATTGTATTTAAGTGTTTAGGCATATAAGTATGTGGATATGTATCAATAATTAACGAAAAAAAGGCCATGGATTTGAAAGAGAGCAAGAAGTGGTGTAAGAGAGAGTTTGCAAGGAGAAAATTTAAAAGGGAAACATGATATAAGTAAATATATTATAATCTCTAAAAATAAGAAAAATACAAAATTGAAGTAGAGCCATTTTTATACCACCAGCTACCGAAAGCTTAATTTTTTCAAGTGTAGGGGACAGATTTTAAGAAAAGTAAGCAAAGTGTGAAGATTAGTGTGAAGAATTATAGACATGGAATGATGATATGATGCCCAGACTATAGGAATGACTCACAGGGTATGCTACAATGTCAAAGCTTGCAAATGTTGATGTATATTAGATTAGAACTTTTCCATTTTTTCATTTGGTGGTAATTTATATTAAGTACTTATAACAGAGAAAAATACTTAGCCTAGGAATATTCTTTCATTAATATATTTTAGCATGCTATAATAGAAACACAAACAACTAGAATTAAAATATATGCACATAGCAATATTTAATATGGATAAATTCATACAGCATAAAATTCATTATTTTACCAATCTAGTTATATTTAACACTTTTCCATTTTGAAGATTTATTGGCATTATTTTAGATTCAGAACATGACCATTAACTTAAAATCTAACTTCTTATGCAGTAATCAGTAAATCCCTATTCCCTTGCTCCATGGCAATTCACCAACCAATACCCTAGTAAACAAAATTTACTTTGTGTTTCAATGAGCTTATCTATCCTGCAATGTCATATAAACAGAGCCATAACACATTCAGAATTTTGTGTTTGAAGGTAATCCATATTTTCATCATATACTAGCAATTAACTTCTATGAGTAAACACTATTTTCTTTATTATATGTAGCACAACTTATTTTTTTAATTTTTATTAGATAGGTTTCTTTACTTACATTTCAAAGGTTATTTCCCTTTCCAGTTTCCTGTCCATAAGCCCCCGTTCCCTTCCCTGCCCCTCCCCCATGTGGGTATTGCCCCTATACATCCCCTTTATTGCCATCTAGCTTATTAAGTGGAAATTGTAATGATTTGGATATCAAAATTGGTAGATCCAATGATATTCTTATCTTTAAATTTTGAGGGATGCCATTTTCTTAGATATTAAATAATTGCCATATTTTTACCACAATGGTGAACTATTCCAGTATCTTCACACTGTGATTAACTTCACACTGTGGTATATCTCAAATGTTGATATTATTTTCCACCTGAATGGCCATTTGTACCAACAATATGTACCAACTATTCCAGTATCTTCACACTGTGATTAACTTCACACTGTGGTATATCTCAAATGTTGATATTATTTTCCACCTGAATGGCCATTTGTACCAACAATATGTACCAACTATTCCAGTATCTTCACACTGTGATTAACTTCACACTGTGGTATATCTCAAAGGTTGATATTATTTTCCACCTGAATGGCCATTGTACCAACAATGCTTTGAGAAAATTCACTGGGATATTTTTTTCATCAATGACTTTATTGTTAATACATGAAAAGCAGAAATTAACTTTTCCAATTGTTGCTAATATCCTTTCTTTTAAATAATTATTCCCACTTATTTGAAAACAACATATACATCTATGATCTAAATTCATATAAAATTCTAAATGTTTCTTTATTGTTTTCTGTCAAATATTTTACTCAGTCTGTAATCAAAGGTAGGGAAACACACTAGTGAGTCAAATATTGTTTTGAGACAATTATAGGTCAGCACTCAATTTACAGATCCCCACTCACAAGTGACTGTTTTATATACTTTTCACATATAATAAAAATAAAGCCCAGCAATTTACAATTAATCTACTTAAGTCAGACTGTAAATCACACTGTGTTATCAAAATGTGTATATCATTGTTGTGGCCCCAGAGCTTGCATTCTGAGCACTCTTCCTTACTGCCTTCACTGTAGAATGACCATTACTAATTTAGAAAAAGATTTAATACCAAACTCCTTCATTTGTTTGGATGATTAATTTTCCTTTTTTCTTTTTATTGTTTATTTTTAATTTACATTTCAAATGTTACCCCCTTCTTAGTTTCCCCTTGGCAAATCTCCTATCCCACACTCGTTCCCCCTTCTTCTATGAGGGTGATCCTCCACCCACCCACCCACTCCCACCTCTTAGCCATAGGTTTACCCTAAGTGGTCTTAGTATTATTTAAAGAAATGATTCTTCCAGAAGCTTTTTTCCCATCAGACTCCATACACTATTTAGCATAAATTCATTGTGCTTTGTTTTGTTTTTCCCATCAACACTTTAAAAATGAACACAATACAACTACTGATTTTTTTCTACTTTAACATGTTCTGATAAATCCCCATCTGGTGGCCAATTATTTGTTTATTTAAGTGGCCTTTGAAATCACAGTTTTTTTCCTGTCAAATAATTCTAGGATGTGACATTTCTGAATATTGATTTAAATTCTTTCTCCTGTTACTTCTGGGAGAACTATAACAAAATTAAACAATAATTCCCTAAATTGAAGCAAATTTCCTGGACTCTTACTCTCATGTGTAAGAGTGGATTTTAAATCTCTCTGGCAGGAGCTGAAGTGGTGCCTTCAACTCAGCTGTATTAATGTCAGGAGTCTGGAGAAGAACATTAAAACAGCAAAGTGGAAGATAAAATATTATAACAAATGTCACAAGACTGAAAGGATTTATGGATTTAAAGAGTTTGATACTGTAACCACAACATGAGGAAATTTTAACGTGGTACTTGAGTTGAAAGTTTCCAAGAAACAACCAACTCTTACCCCTTGAAATGAACTGAAGTAGGAAGATAAGCCCATAGAAGAAATAGCTTTCAGAAAATATATGTGCTTAGTCCTGAATCATATAATTGCAGTATTTTCTCCTGAGAAGCAATTTGCAATGAACAATCTGAACAAGCTTCAGAAATATTTTGCAAAGCAATTCTTAATTGGATAAACATGATACATTGTTTCTTTATTGCAATTAAAAGGAAAATGGCTCATAATTCCAGTGGGGGAAGATGTAAAATGATGCAATAGCCTAATTACTTGATTGATGAAATACAGGTAACAAATACACTAACATATATGGCATTACATTAAAAAATTATAAATGAGAAAAATCTAAAGCAAATTCTTTTAGAGCCTGTGTTCCTGGGTCTAAAATATAATAGGATCTTTATACGTGTATGACAATATCATTTCCATATGTTTCATACTCATAGTTCTCTGGATGCTTCATCATAAGATGTTGACATGTAATATGGAACACAAAGGTAAAAGACATGTGCGTGCACACACACACACACACACACACACACACAGAGAGAGAGAGAGAGAGAGAGAGAGACATACATACAAAGACACAATATTGACACACTTTATGTATCCAATAAGATAGTTTATAAAATTAATTTATTAGTAAAATATATAGAAAAATTTAGCTATTAATTAAGGAAAAATTACTTCTATTACCAGAATTAAATTGCACTTTATTTGGATGTTTTAAGTAAGTGTCATCTCATTAGTCTAAGTAACAGTTTATTTAAATGTAATTTCACAATAAAAAGTGTTTAACTATTGCAATACAATTAGAGATCTTTTGATAGAGATCATCTTTGGCCTTTAGTCTAGAAGCAGGCAGTACTTCACACTATTAAATTAAGTGTACTAATGCACTCTGCAGAGGAGGTTGATTTTATACACAGGAAAGTGCTTCATATTTAACTCAAAGAAAAAGGCCTTGCATTTTTGATTTTTAAACCTTTCTGCCAGTATTGATCTTTTCCCTAAATGACATATGATAAATACTCTTAGCATGCATTTCACTCTAGAGTCCTGACACCAGAAGAAAACTGAGAAACCAAGAGGCAAGATGGTTAAACAATTAACGAGGCTTAAGAGCTGTTCATTCTATGAAAGCCAAGTTATTAGTTAAGATCAGTTGGCAGTCATATTTTAAATCTTAACACAAGAAACCTAAAGCTGATCAAGTTGTCTTTAACAGCCTTTGACCTTTAAGAAATTGTTTTACTTTTCTTTGTTAGTATTCCACAGACCAATATTCTTTCTACTCTTATATTAGCAAAATGAAAACTACCCCAGTAAGTTGCCCAATAAGAACTTTTACAGCTAGTCATGTTAATATTGGTCTATTCTGTAAAACTTGTATGCTTAAATTAGAGAAATTCTATAAACTATGGACATTCAGGGTACCTCTTTTTAAATAAGGTCATAACGTTAGATCAGACATTTAGCTGTCTTTCTATATTGTGTATATTTTTTGATTGCTTCAAACTGTGACCTTAGTACCCCTTTAGCACCTGTGGCTACTGTAGTTCATTTTCCAATATTATCATTTCTATATTATTCCTTTGTGTGAATGAGAATTTCTGTATAAAAGGTGTATCTGAACTGGATGACTAGCTTATTAGAACTTCAATGATTTGGAAAGGTTGGAATGGTGCAAGTCCAAAGCCAATTAGAGAGCATCTTTATCCCACATAGCCATTCATTGCCCTCCTCTAAAAACGACTTAACAACATTTACCATTATTAGTTTACTTCTTCATAGTGCGTCAACTAGTCCCTTGTTTCCACCATGCAATGACAAAGAATGCCGCCATATAGCAAGGTTTTCCGTGCTTTGCTCTAACTTGTTTACTCTATGGACCCACCAATGAATTAGAAAAGTGTGTCAATTTATGACTTTTATATTGTTGCCATAAAAAAAGTTTGTGATTGGGGCTAAAGCCTTGTCTCATTGGTTAAGAATGACTAGAAGAACCCAGTTCATGTCCTAATACCTATATTGGACAGCTCCTAAGCACCTCTACCTCCAACTTCAATGTAATTCTATGCCTCATGCCTCTGTGGGCATCAGCACTCATTGCACATACCCACACAGAGACACTACTTCCAACACACATACACAATTAACAATAATGAGTCT
Organism: Rattus rattus; assembly: GCF_011064425.1. Classification (NCBI taxonomy): domain Eukaryota; kingdom Metazoa; phylum Chordata; class Mammalia; order Rodentia; family Muridae; genus Rattus; species Rattus rattus. The sequence goes on along the minus strand of NC_046172.1, from coordinate 122,575,252 downwards.
TTCATACTGAGTTTACGAAATTGCTACCTCCTTGGGGCAAGGTATTTTAGGAAAACTGAATTTGTGTTCCCAGGTCATGGTCACTCACACGCTCACATTTGGCTCAAGAATAAGGCATATCTTTTATCACCTTGATGCAAAAGCTGTGTCTTTCATAAACATTGGCAAGTGGTATGTATTGTTGTCTTAGGACCTTATTTCTTAATGCTCTCTGCAAACAATGCTTCTTTTGCAGATAGCTACTTCAATATTTCTCCATGTCCTTTCTGTCTTTACTCAACACTCTAATGCTTATAAATACCATGAACATCTTAATTAAAATTGTAGTCCATGTCTTCTTGATGATACCTCCACCCTTTGAATCAATCTTGTTCTGGCACTTTATACAGCCACTATGTTTCATGCATTATCCTTAGTATTTGTCATTTTTCATTACAAATGAAGTAAGATTTAGACAATTATGTCTATTATTATATCCATAGGATGTAGAACTACACATGCTCAACACAGTAGAAAATCAATAATTTTGAGTCAATAATTTGACTAAGTGTAATAAAAATGATATTTTCAAGAAACAATATACAACACAAAATAATTAAAAACTTTAAGCTACAATGTGTTCTAATGTATAGAAATGCATTTGCAAGATGCTTTTAAAACTATTAAATTAATAACATGTCATGGATCTTTGAGAGATGAAAGAACAATTGAACATGACCAATCTAAGAGACTCACTAGAATTTTTATTGTGGAGGTGAAAATATCTTCTAATATATTATACATTTTTTTCACTATACCTTTTCACAAATATTAGGACCTACTACTTTAACTGTATTTCCTGATAACAGAAAAAGTTAAAGCAAAAGTTATAATATGCTTCAATTACTTTACCAAAAATAATGAAAAGCTATTCTTTTCTTATGACCACTAGCCATGCAGATTTAGATAAAAGTGGTTTTTATAGCCACTTTTCTATTCCACAAATATACTTCTTTTGTCTTTTTAGAGGTAGCTATTTCTTATAGCATGTTGCTGTCATTTAATATGGCTGACTTCAGTAGGGAAACACACTGTGAAGAGAAGGGCCTTGCAACTGTGGAGTTAATGGCATGCAAAGTCCCACTCTGTTTTCTCTATCTTGCAGAGAAGACTGATTATATTTGAAGAAAGGTGGTAAATGACTGCTGGAAGGAAAAGGGGGAAAAATCAATTCTGACTGTCTCTAAAGAGGAAAATAAATCTGAAAAACAAATGTTCATTCTGGGTTCCTAACCCCAAGAGAACACACAAGGGGAGTCCCAGTCAGTTAATTCCAGAGATATCAATCCTACTGAGTGAGAAATTCAGGAAGGCCAGATTGTTAAAAGATCTACAGAAGTAAGCTTTCAGAGCAAATAGTGCAAAAGAATGTTTGTTTTGTACTGTTCATTTGAAAGGAGAGATGTAAGAGTAAGTGCTACAAATCCAAGAATGCCCACAGGAAAGGTGGAAGGCAAGTACAGATTGCGCTTGGAACTCCATGGACTGATAGAGACTATGCTGTATCCCTATTGAAAGTCACCAGAATCACTCAAAATGACATGCGAGGAAAACGACTTGACTGATACAACTCAAGTAACATAGAAAATGGTTGCAGTTTTGCAATTAATATTAACAGTTTGAATGATTATCAAAACAAGGTGAGAACTACCTGTTCTTATAGGACAAAAAAATCACTTGGGGGAGGGGGAGTAGAGAAGTTAAGATTGGCAGCCTGTCTTTTAGAAGTCAGCTATTCCTGAAATGTTCTGATTAGTTGATTGTGAGGGCTATCTCTCTTCCTGTAAAGCAACTGGAATCTTTTGAATATGAACTTGCAAAGAAAATGAATGTTCAAACACTCATCATTTAACAGAAATACTTTTGTTCCACATCAGTGGTCTGTCTCTTTTATTGTATCCAGCAAGATCCAGTATTTTTCTTTGCAATCGTACTCCTCACTCACTCCACTATTTAGAAACATACTTATGAAGGAATACTGATTACGGAGTCAGACTATAGAGATGAGCTAAAAGTAGTTTCTTCAATTCCATTAGGAAGATTATATTGAGATGTGAGAAGAACATACCAAGTAGTACCGTGGAAAGAAAAGAGTGAAGAGAGAGTGAGGGGGTACAGCCTATATTTTTGTGTTTCTGTACATTTGTGCAAAATGATGGTTTCAAGAATGGAACTTAAATGGCTTTATGAGGACTTCACTTGGGTGGGTGTAGTGGAAGTGAGGATCCAAAGTGTATACAGGAAGCAGTCCTCAAAAGAGAGAAGGGGAGAGGAGAAACAGAATGCTCAAGGACTAGGAGTCCAATTGTGTGTAGTCTGCAATCTTAAACTCTTTTCCCATAACAGAAAGCCTACTTAATCTAAAAATAAAATACCAATAATAAGACTATAAAGCATGACATTTTCTCCAAAGGTATCCAATCATCCCAAACTAAAATTAATGCTGGCTCCTAAATTTGGCTTATAACAAGTGAAACATCCACAAGGAGTTACAGGGAATTGTTAATCATATAAGATCATGTTTCTCAGGTAGAAAACATTGGGGTAGAGATGTGATGATTCATTTGGTTTGTTTGTTTTTCTTTCAGGTTTGAATTTGACCAGAGGATGATAATTGAATGTAATATGAGACACTTTAGTTGGAGGTCACAGGTCAGCAGACTAGGAACAAACTGACTATATTTGAATCTTGATGATACCACTTATTATATCTATGGTTTTGGAAAGCATATTTAAACTTCTCCATGTATTAATATTATCATTTGTAAATCATGAATTATAGCAGTTTCATTTCCGATAGCTCTTGAAATGATTAATTTTGTTTATAGTTACAAAGTGAACAGAGTAACACCTAATAGATACCACATATTAAATGATTTGTTAAGCAAAAGTTTAAAATTGATTATTTATTATAGATAACTTAAGCTAAATGTAGATCTAACTATAAGTATGTTCATAATGCTTTCTTTGAAGGGACTTATTAGGCACATCATAGATTATGCAAAATCTATCACATTTCTGTATAGACTGAACAAGTTTACTTTGTGTGTTTCAGGAAAAGAATGATAAATAATTATTAATATCAAAATTTTTTGTATATATTAAAATTTTCTAAGAGATTATACTTCCTCCGAGTAGCAAAAAAATTGTAAGTGCATTGTGATATATTAATCAGCAAGAATTTTTTTCATTGTATGTAATCTATTAACCTTATTTAACACAGCTTTAGTAATAGATTGTAAATAAAATCATTAGACAAGTATAAGATATATATATATATATGTATACATATATATATGCATGTTAATCTAACTTTGTTCCCATTCCTATGTATTTCTATGTACTATCATGATTTCATCTTCAATATAAAATATCAAAGAAAAATATCTCTTATTTTATAATTTGTAATTGTATATATTTTCAAAATAATATCCAGGTCCTCAATCTATTTTTTTCTTTCTGTCTCAGTCACACACAGGTAAAAACACTTTAAAAGAATTAAGAAAGACTATATTTAATATCAATATATAAAACAAATTTTATATTTCCATATGTCACATTCATGTCCTTGTGTGAATATCAGTAATCACAGAAAATGTAAGCATCTCATACAGTAACTTATCCTAAATGAAGTATAGGAAATAAGAAATAAGAAGTCATTTAACAAAGACAGTGAGCTATATTATCTTGAGAATCCCTCTGTTTTAGATATTTATCATTTTACCCAACTCCTGTCAACACTGCTAACCTTTCTTTAAGTAGTACTCTATGTCCTTGAAACATGATATTGAGATTAAGAGTATGACATATTAGTCTTTCTGTTATTCAGAAGGGATGGTATGATGATGTCAAAACAATTAGCCCACACTTCTCTATTTTATACTAGACACATAGGTAAATAAATTATTATTAGTAACTTCAATCTCATAAAAAGTGTAATTCAGTGTAAACCAATTAAGATGCATCAGATGTTTATGGGAGTAGTAGAGAAGGGGAAAATGGAGGTCATTAATCTTTACATTTGCTAATAGGAAGAAGAAAATACTATGACAAAGGAATCTTTCCATCTTGTTTCTAAAGAACATTCTATGAATTTTAAAAAAGGATTTACTGCTGTGAAGAGGCACTATGACCAAGGCAAGTCTACGAAGGACAACATTCTGGCTTAATGGTTCAGAGGTTCAGTCCATTAGCAAGGTGGCATCCAGAAAGGCATGGTAAATAAATAGCTGAGAGTTCTACATCTTCGTCTGAAGGCTGCTAGCAGAATACTGGGTTACAGAAAGCTAGGATGAGGGTCTTAAGCCCACACCCACAGTGATTCCCCTAAACCAACAATGTCACACCTCCCAAGAATGCCACTCCCTGGGCCAAGCATATACAAACCTTCATACTTTTATTTCTAGACCTTCAAATTATTGAGAGTTTTAATCCACAGAAACTTAGTTTCATGCAATTAAAAAAGACTTTAATTTATATTTTACATAGTATTTATTTAAGCAGCGGTCACAGTCTACTTAACAGCCATATGGAACACTGTCACATATGTGTTCCTTTATGCCTCTTGATTAGCCTCAGGGCCTGTACTGATAACCAACTTTATCCACACTCAATCTTATATTCCACTTTCATAACATCTGATTATTTCTTTCCAGTATTTAATGCATTGTAACTTTTCCTCAGAAGCTTTTCTTGCTCCTCAACTGAAGGACAGGTACTTTTTTTTATAAGGTTTTATAACACTCCTATAAGTGTCAAAACAAATTGATGTGATACAATTAAATTCACTTGTGTGGTTATGTATTTTGTGTATGTGTATGTGGTTTTTTTGTTTTGATTTTTTTTTTGCAGTTTTCTCCTTAGATTATAGACTTAATGGATCCAGAAGCCATTATGTACTCAGGACTTATCAAAAAGGCTTGTACTTTTGCTATCCATTTAATCATATTATATTAATAGTTGATTCATATTGAGTTGGTCAAAATTTTATGAGCATTCCTAAGTTCTTGGTAAATGTTATTGGTTTGATTGGAATATACTGTAATATTAAACACATTTAACAGGGATATACCTTATACCAATTACTCTAAGAATTATTACATTTTCAAGTGGAATATGTAGTTTATTATATAACTTATGGTACTCACAATATTTTATCTTTTTATCTTTTTTAATTTTTAAGAATTTTTTATTGGATATTTTTTAATTATATTTCAAATGTTATTCTCTTTCTCGGTTTTGACTTTGTAAGCTCCATATCCCCTCTACCTCCCCCTCTTCTATAAGAGTGTTCCCGTCCCCATCTACCCCCTCTTTCCTATGCCCCAGACTTTCCTTTACACTGGGTGTCCAACCTTGGCAGGACCAAGGGCTTCTCCTTCCCTTGGTGCCAAACAAGTCATTGTTTTTGATAGCTGAGTAGTACCCCACTGTGTAGATGGGCCACAATTTCTGAATCCATTCTTCTGTGGAAGGACATCTGGGTTCTTTCCTGCTTCTGGTTATTATAACTAAGGCTGCTATGAACATAGTGCAGCATGTGTGCTTGTTATATTTTGGACCATCATTTGGGTCTATGCCCAGAAGTCATGTAGCTGGATCCTCAGTTAGTACTGTGTTCAATTTTCTGATGAACAACCAGACTGATTTCCAGAGTGGTTGTACGAGCTAGCAAACCAACCAAAAATGGAGGAGTATTTCTCTTTGCCATATCCTTGTCAGCATCTGGCTTCACCTGAGATTTTTATCTTAGCCATTCTGATTTGTGTGAGGTGGAATCTCAGAGTAGTTTTGATTTGCATTTCCCTGATGACTAAGGATGTTGAGCATTTCTTTAAGTAATTCTCAGATATTCGATATTCCTCAGCTGAGAATTCTTTGTTTAGCTCTGTACCCCAAATTTTAATAGGGTTATTTGGCTCTCTGGAGTCTAACTTCTTGAGTTCTTTGTGTATTTTGGATATTAACCCTCTATCAGATGTAGGATTGGTAAAGATCTTTTCCCAACCTATTGGTTGGCATTTTGTCCGAATGACAGTGTCCTTTGCCTTACAGAAGGTTTGCAGTTTCATGAGATCCCATTTGTTGATTCTTGATCTTAGAGCATAAGCCATTGGTGTTTTGCTCAGGAAATTTCCTGCAGTGCCCATTTGATCGAGATACTTCTCTGCTTTTTCTTCTATTAGTTTGAGTGTCTCTGGTTTGATGTGGAGGTCCTTGATCCACATGGACTTACACTTTGTACAGGGCAATAAGAATGGGTCAATTTGCATTCTTCTACATGTTGACCTCCAGTTAAACCAGAACCATTTGTTGAAAATGCTAGAAAATTGTCCATTTTCTCTAGATTTTCCAGTTTTGCTGAACATAGGCTTTTGTAGTAGGATGTGGTAATTTTTTGAATTTCCTCAGATTCTGTTTTTATGTCTCCCTTTTCCTTTCTGATTTTGTTAATTTGGATTACTGTCTCTGTGCACTCTGGTTAGTCTCGCTTAGTGTTGATCTATCTTGTTGATTTTTTTCAAAGAACCAGCTCCTGATTTTTTGATTCTTTTTATAGTCCTTTTTGTTTCTTCTTGGTTGATTTCAGCCCTGAATTTGATTATTTCATGACTTCTAGTCCTCTGGCATGTATTTGCTTCTTTTTGTCCTAGGGCTTTTTGGTGTGCTGTCAAGCTGCTAATGTATGCTCTCTCCTGTTTCTTTTTGCAGGCACTCAGAGCTCTGAGATTTCATCTTAGCACTGCCTTCATTGTGTCCCATAAGTTTGTGTATGTTGTGTCTTCATTTTCATTAATTCTAAGAAGTCTTTCATTTCTTTATTTCTTCCTTGACCAAGTTGTCATTGAGCAGAGCATTGTTGAACTTCCATGTGTATATGGGATAGCTTTTGTTGTTATTGAAGACCAACCTTAGTCTATGGTGATCTTAAAGGATGTGTGGGATTATATCAATCATCTTGTATCTATTGAGGCCTGTTTTGTAGCAGAGTATATGGTCGGTTTTGGAGAAGGTACTCTGAGGTGCTGAGAAGGTATATTCTTTTGTTTCAGGATTACATGTTCTATAAATATCTACTAAGTAAATTTGGTTCTTAATTTCTGTTAGTTTCTCTATGTCTCTGTTTAATTTCCATTTTCATGATATGTCATCCATTGATGACAGTGTGGTGTTGAAATCTCCTACTATTATTGTGTGAAGTGCAATGTGTGCATTTTTTCTTAAGGTTTCTTTTTATGCATGTAGGAGTCCTTGCATTTGGAGCATCGATATTTAGACTTGAGAATTCATCTAGATGGATTTTCCCTTTGATGAATAATAAGTGTCCTTCCTTATCGTTTTTGATAACTTTTGGCTCAAAGTCAATATTATTCCATATTCGAATGGCTATTCTAGCTTTTTTTCTTCGAATCATTTGCTTGGAAAGTTGTTTTCCAGCATTTTACTCTTAGGTAATGTCTGTCTTTGTCTCTGAGGTGTGTTTGCTGTATGCAAGAAAATGCTCTGTCCTCTTTACATATCCAGTCTGTTAGTCTATATCTATGTTATAAGGGAATTGAGTCCTCGGATGTTAAGAAATATTAAGGAATAATGATTGTTGCTTCATGTTATTTTGTTTTTAGAGGTGGAATTCTGTTTGTGTGTCTCTCTTCTTTTGGTTTTGTTGCAAGGAGATTACTTTCTTGCTTATTCTAGGGTGTAGTTTCCCTCGTTGTGTTGGAGTTTTCCATCTATTATCTTTTGTAGGCCTGGACTCGTAGAAAGATATTGTGTAAATTTGTTTTTGTCATGGAATATCTTGGTTTCTCTATCTATGAAAATTGAGTGTTTTGCTGGATATAGTAGCCTGGACTGGTACTTCTGTTCACTTAGTGTCTGTATGACATCTACCCAGGATCTTCTGGCTTTCATAATCTCTGGTGAGAAATCTGGTGTAATTCTGATAGGTCTAACTTTACATGTTACTTGACCTTTTCCTTTTACTGCTTTTAAAATTCTGTCTTTGTTTTGTGCATTTGGTGTTTTGACTATTATAAAAGGAGGAATTTTTTTGGCCCAATCTTTATGGAGTTCTGTAGTCTTCTTTTATGTTTATGAGCATCTCTTTCTTTAGGCTAGTGAAGTTTTCTTCTATAATTTTGTTGAAGATATTACTGGCCCTTTAAGCTGAGATCGTTCACTCTCTTCTATACCTATTACCCTTAGGTTTGATCTTCTCATTGTGTCTTGGTTTTCCTGCATATTTTGTGCTAGCAGCTTTATGCATTTTACATTGTCTTTGATGGTTGTATCGATGTTTTCTTTGGTTTCTTCTGCCCCTGAGTTTCTGTCTTCTATCTCTTGTATTCTGTTGGTGATGCTTGAATCTACAACTCCTGATCTCTTTCCTAAGTTCTCTATCTCCAAGGTTGTCTCCCTTTGTGCTTTCTTTATTGTTTCTATTTCCATTTTTAAATCCTGAATGGTTTTGTTCAATTCCTTCATCTGTTTTGTTAAGTTTCCTGTAGTTCTTAAAGGAACTTTTGTGTTTCACACCCAAGGACTCTGTTTACTTGTGTTGTCCTGTATTTCTTTAAAGGAGTTATTTATGTCTTTCTTAAAGTCCTCTATCATCATCATAAGATGTGATTTTAAATGCATATCTTGGTTTTCTGGTGTGTGGATATCCAGTATTTGCTTTGGTGGGAGAACTAAGTTGTGATGGTGCCAAGTCAACTTGGTTTCTGTTGCTTATGTTCTTGTGCTTGCCTCTTGCTATCAGGTTGTCTCTGGTGTTAGCTAGTCTTGCTGTCTCTGAAAGTGGCTTGGCCCTCCTGTTGTCTCCGGTGTGTCAGCACTCCTTTAGACCAGTTTTCTTTCATCCAGATCTGTGAACAGAGAGCTCTGTTCTCAGTTGTGTAGGCATTCCTGGTGACTTGCTTTCCACATTCAGTGCAGGCAGAAACCTGAAGGGTCTTGTCCCTGACAGTCCCTAGGTCCCTGTGCCCAGGGGGCACAGATGGTGCTGTGCAATTTCCTTTTGGGGTTAGGAACATGGACAGAGAGTAGTAGTTTCCTCTGAGTTTTCCAGAGTAAACACTTCTAAGGGTCCAGTTCTCTTCCCCCAGGGAATTTGTGTGCACTGAGCTGTGGTATAGGTTCAGTTCAGTTCTGGGTGCAGGGAGAAACTGGAACTGTCCTGTTGCAGAGGACTTCTGCCTTTGCTTTTTCTGAGTCTACCAGCCTGGTAGCTTGAAGCAGAAAAGCTGTTCTTACCTCTGCTCTCAGGAATGTAGGCACTCCTGGTGACTGGCTTTCAGCTCTAGGCACAGGGAGAAACCTGAAGGGTCCTTAACCTGACTGCTCCTAGGTCCCTGTCCCCAGAGAGCACAGATGGCTCTAGATGATTTCTTCTTGGGCCAGGAATGTTCATAAGTAATTGTCCCTCTGGGTTCTTTGAGGTCCACTTCTGAGGGTTCAACTCCTCTTCCCCGTGGAATTTGGGCAAGGAGCTATGGTATTGGTTCTGCTCAGTTCTGGTGCAGGCAGAAACCAGCAGATTCCTGCTGCTGACTTCCCCCACATTCCTGTATCCAAAGGCACTATACAGTGTTTTCTTGGGCCAGGGATGTGTGCAGAAATGGGAAGAAGTGGTGGTTTGTCCTGAGGTCTCAGGATTGTCTTCACTTCTGGGAGTTCAGCTCTCTCCCTCAATGGATTTGGGTACAGGGACTATGCTACAGGTTCTAAAGCCTAAGAAATGCTGTCACTGTAGTCCCTGAGTGGTGCACCACAAAAGCCATTGGCCCACAAAAGCAGTCAAAGCGGTAGCTAGACCCTCCTTTCTGCCTCAGGCTGTGGCCACCTAAGTCATTCACACTATTTTATAATCAGATTTATTGGTTTATAATTTGGCTTAAAATACATCTTATGTATATTTATATATTAATTCTTAGACTACCTAAATTCAACTATCATTAATACCTGACATTTCTGTCCTGCTTTAGTGAAAAAGAAATCAATCTTTCTATATCATTGTGTATATGTTTACTTTGAGATTACTCTCTTAAACATGACATGTTATGGCTCATTGAACTTTATTGTTTCATAAGAACTAAACTGAAAATACTATTGTCTTATGTCGTTTACAACTTCCAAAATATATGACACATACATTTAAAACTTTTACCATAGATTATAAATCAACATTTGCTTTGGAATGTTTAGCTTTAAAAAAGAAGGAATATAAAAGTTAAAGATAATTTTCTGTCTTATACAATGGTGTAGAATAGCAATTTTAGAACTTAATAGGGTAAGGATGCAGGATGATAAGGAATTCAATATCATGCTAAAATTCATAATGAGGAAAATGCCAATTTGGACTAAAAAAGACCCAGTTAAAAATAGAAAGACAGTCTTTGAAAAATATGCATATTTCTTTAAAATAACTATGAGTAACTAAATAGAATAGCTTCTACTGAAATCAGTGTGGAAATACCCTTATGGGGCTTTAAATATATCTATATAATCCAACTATTCTACTCATTATTGTACACACATAGATTCTTGATCATCCTTATTTATTGACAGGAACAAGAAATCACCTAGTTTTTCATCAACTGAGCAATGGAAAATAGAAATATGGCATATTTACACAAAATACAGTTTGAGATAAGGAAGGAAACTTCATATTCATCAAAGGAAAAACCCAGCAAGATGAACTCTCAATCCTGAATAACTATGCTACAAATGTAAGGACACCTACATTCATAAAGAAAAATCTTACTAAAGCTCAAAGCATACATTGCACACCACACAATAATAATGGGAGACTTCAAGATCCTACAGCTATCGATGGACAGGTCATGGAAATAGAAACTAAACAGGGAAACAGAGAAACTAACAGAAGTACTAAAACAAATGGAATATATATATATATATATATATATATATATATATATATATATATATATAATTTCATCCTAAAACGAAAGAATATACCTTCTTCTCAGGAGTTCAGAGTACCTTCTTCAAAACTCACCATATAATTGGTCACAAAACAGGCCTCAACAGATACAAGAAAATTGAAGTAGTCCAATGCATCCTATCAGATCACCACGGACTAAGTCTCGTCTTCAATAACAACAAAAATATCAGAAAGTCGACATACACATGGAAGTTGAACAATGCTCTATTCAATGATAACTTGGCTGAGGAAGAAATAAAGAAAGAAATTAAAGACTTCTTAGAATTTATTGAAAATAAAGGAACAACATACCCAAATTTATGGGACACAATGAAAGCAGTGCTAGGAGGAAAACCCATAGCTCTGAATGCCTGCACAAAGAAACTGGAGAAAGCATACATCCACCACATGACAGGACACCTAAAATCTCTAGAGCAAAAGGAAGCAAATAACAGAAGCAGACAGCAGGAAATAACCAAACTCAGGATTGAAATCAACCAAGAAGAAACAAAAATAACTGTACAAAGAATCAACAAAACCAGTAGCTGGTTCTTTGAGAAAACCAACAAGATAGAAAAACCCTTAGCAGACTAACGAGAGGACACAGAGAGTATATCCAAATTAACAAAATCAAAAATGAAAAGGGAGACATAAAAACAGAAACTGAGGAAAATAAAAAATCATCAGATCTACTGCAAAAGCCTATACTCAACAAACTGGAAAATCTGGATGAAATGGACCAATTTCTAGACAAATGCCGAATATCAAAGTTAAATTAGGATCAGATAAACCATCTAAACAGAACCATAACTCCTAAATAATCTCCCAACCAAAAAAATTCACAGGACTAGATGGGTTTAGTGCGGAATTCTATCAGACTCTTAGGGAAGACCCCATACCAATACTCTTCAAACTATTTTACAAAATACAAACAGAAGGAACTCTACCCAATTCCTTCTATGAAGCCACCACCACACTTATGCTTAAACCGCAGAAAGACCCAACAAAGAAATAGAACTACAGACCAATTTCCTTCATGACTGTTGATGCAAAAACACTCAATAAAATACTTGCCAACTGAATCCAAAAACACATCAAAACAATCATCTATCCTAATCAAGTAGGCTTCACTCCAGGGATGCAGGGATGATTCAATATATGGAAATCCATCATTACAATCCAATATATAAAGAAACTCAAAGGAAAACACCACATGATCATCTCATTAGATGCTGAGGAAATATTTGACATGATTCAACAACCCTTTGTGTTAAAAGTTTTGGAAAGATCAGGAATTCAAGTATCATACCGAAACATACTAAAAGTAATGTACAGCAAAGCAGTAACCAACATTACACTATTTGGAGAGAATCTTGAGTCAATTCCACTAAAATCAGGGTCTAGACAAGGCGGCCCACTCTCTCCCTACATATTCTATAGTACCTGAAGTTCTCTTCTAGAGCAATTAGACAACAAAAAGTAGGTCAAAAGGGATACAAATTGGAAAGAAGATGTCAAAATATCACTATTTACAGATGATATGATACTATACTTAAGTGACCCAAAGGGTTCCACCAGAGAGTTCCTACACTTGATAAACAACTTCAGCAAAGTGGCTGGACATAAAATTAACTAAAAAAAAAAATCAATAGCCTTCCTCTACTCAAAGTATAGACAGGAGGAGAAAGAAATTAGTGAACTGATACCCTTCACAATAGTCACAAATCATATAAAATACCTCAGTGTGACTTTAACCAAGCAAGTGAAAGACCTGTATGACAAAGTGTTCAAGTCTCTGAAGAAAGAAGTTGAAGAAGAACTCAGAAGATGGAAAGATCTCCCATGCTCATGGATTGGCAGGATTAATATAGTAAAAATGGCCATTCTGCCAAAAGCGATCTACAGATTCAATGCAATCCCCATCAAAATACCAACCCAATTCTTCAAAGAGTTAGACAGAACAATTTGCAAGTTTATCTGGAATAACAAAAAAAAAAAACCTCGATATAAAAAACTATTCTCAACATTAAAAGAAGTGCTAGGGAATCACCATCCCTGACCTCAAACTATATTTCAGAGCACTATGGTATGTATTGTAGAGCAAAATGTAAGTATATATTACAGAGCAAAACTGTATGTTATTGGTACAGAGACAGGTAGGTTGATCATTAGAATAGAACTGAAGACCCAGAAATGAACCTACACACCTATGGTCAGATGATCTTTGACAAAGGAACTAACACCATCCAGTGGTAAAAAGATGTCATTTTCAATAATTGGTGCTGGTTGAACTTAGAGTCAGCATGTAGAAGAATACAAATATATCCATTCTTATCCCCTGTACAAAGGTCAAATCCAAGTGGATCAAGGGATTCCACATAAAACCAGATACACTCAAACTAATAGAAGAAAAAGTGGGATAGAAGAACCCAGATTTCCCTAAACAGAGGAAATGAATGAACCACAATGAAATACTACTCCACCTTTAAAAACAATGATTTCATGAAATTATTAGGCAAATTGATGGAACTAGAAAAATACCATCTTGAATGAGGTAACCAGGTCACAAAAAACACTCACTGATAAGTGGATATTATCCAAAAAGCTTGGAATACCTAAGAAAAATTTCACAGATCATATGAAGCCCAAGAAGAAAGACCAAAATGTAGTTGTTTCATTTCTTCCTAGAAGGGAGAGCAAAATACTCATGGGAGGAAATATAGGGACAGAATGTGGATTAGGGAATGGTTATCCAGAGACTGCCCCATCTGGGGATCCATCTCATATGCAGACACCAAACCCAGTCACTATTGCTGAAGCCAAGAAGTGCTTGCTGACAGGAGCCTGATATGGGTATTTCCTGAGAAGCTTTGCCAGAGCTTAACTGATACAGATGAGGAAGCTTTGGCTAACCATTGTACAACAACAAGAAGAACCTCAATGGAATAGTTAGGGAAAAGACTGAAGGAGCTGAAGGGGTTTGCAACCCCATAGGAAGAATAACAATATCAACTAAACAGACCCTATTAGAGCTCCCAAGGACTAAACCACCAACCAAAGAGTACACATGAAGGGACTCAGGACTCCAGTCACATATTTAGGAGAGGATGGCATTGTCCAGCATCAATAGGAGGAAAAGCCCTTGTCCTGTGAAGGTTTGTTTCCCGAATATAGGTTAATGCCAGGGAGTTGAGGTTGGAGTGGGTGAGTGGTAGTGGGTTCATCCTCACAGAAGCAGGGAGAGGTGGGAGGGAGTATGGGAGAAGGGGGGAAGGCAATTACATTTGAAATGTAAATATAAAATATCCAAAAAAATAAAAGAAAGAAATTGCCAAATTGATGTCTAGAGCCATTGCACAAGTTTGTATTCTACCCAGAAATGAAGAAGTGTTCTACTTGCTCTGACTCTTAGCCAGCAGCATGTGTTATAACTTGAGTGTTTGATCTTAGCCATTCTGTAAGGTGTAAGATAAAATCTCTGAGTTCTTTTCATTTACATTTCCATAAGGATTTGAACATTTCCTTAAATATTTCTGAACCATTCAAGATTCCTCTGTTGAGAATTCTCTGTTCAGATTCATAACCCATTTATTTTATTTTATTTTTTTTATTAACTTGAGTATTTCTTATTTACATTTCGAATGTTATTCCCTTTCCCGGTTTCCGGGCAAACATCCCCCTATTCCCTCCTCCTCCCCTTCTTTATGGGTGTTCCCCTTCCGACCCCCCCCCATTGCCGCCCTCCCGCCAACAACCACGTTCACTGGGGGTTCAGTCTTAGCAGGACCAAGGGCTTCTCCTTCCACTGGTGCTCTTACTAGGATATTCATTGCTACCTATGAGGTCAGAGTCCAGGGTCAGTCCATGTATAGTCTTTAGGTAGTGGCTTAGTCCCTGGAAGTCTGGTTGCTTGACATTGTTGTTCATATGGGGTCTCGAGCCCCTTCAAGCTCTTCAGGTCTTTCTCTGATTCCTTCAACAGGGGTCCCATTCTCAGTTCAGTGGTTTGCTGCTGGCATCGCCTCTGTATTTGCTGTATTCTGGCTGTGTCTCTCAGGAGATCTACATCCAGCTCCTGTCGGCCTGCACTTCTTTACTTCATCCATCTTGTCTAATTGGGTGGCTGTATATGTATGGGCCACATGTGGGCAGGCTCTGAATGGGTTTTCCTTCTGTGTCTGTTTTAATCTTTGCCTCTCTCTTCCCTGCCAAGGGTATTCATGTTCCCCTTTTAAAGAAGGATTGAAGCATTCACATTTTGATCATCCGTCTTGAGTTTCATTTGTTCTAGGCATCTAGGGTAATTCAAGCATTTGGGCTAATAGTCACTTATCAATGAGTGCATACCATGTATGTCTTTCTGTGATTGGGTTAGGTCACTCAGGATGATATTTTCCAGTTCCAACCATTTGCCTATGAATTTCATAAAGTCATTGTTTTTGATAGTTGAGTAATATTCCATTGTGTAGATGTACCACATTTTCTGTATCCATTCCTCTATTGAAGGGCATCTGGGTTCTTTCCAGCTTCTGGCTATTATAAATAAGGCTGTGATGAACATAGTGGAGCACGTGTCTTTTTTATATGTTGGGGCATCTTTTGGGTATATGCCCAGGAGTGGTATAGCTGGATCCTCAGGTAGTTCAATGTCCAATTTTCTGAGGAACCTCCAGACTGAATTCCAGAATGGTTGTACCAGTCTGCAATCCCACCAACAATGGAGGAGTGTTCCTCTTTCTCCACATCCTCTCCAGCATCTGCTGTCACCTGAGTTTTTGATCTTAGCTATTCTCACTGGTATGAGGTGAAATCTCAGGGTTGTTTTGATTTGCATTTCCCTTATGACTAAAGATGGTGAACATTTCTTTAGGTGTTTCTCAGCCATTCGGCATTCCTCAGCTGTGAATTCTTTGTTTAGTTCTGAACCCCATTTTTTAATAGGGTTATTTGTCTCCCTGCGGTCTAACTTCTTGAGTTCTTTGTATATTTTGGATATAAACCCTCTATCTGTTGTAGGATTGGTAAAGATCTTTTCCCAATCTGTTGGTTGCCGTTTTGTCCTAACCACAGTGTCCTTTGCCTTACAGAAGCTTTGCAGTTTTATGAGATCCCATTTGTCGATTCTTGATCTTAGAGCATAAGCCATTGGTGTTTTGTTCAGGAAATTTTTCCAGTGCCCATGTGTTCGAGATGCTTCCCTAGTTTTTCTTCTATTAGTTTGAGTGTATCTGGTTTGATGTGGAGGTCCTTGATCCACTTGGACTTAAGCTTTGTACAGGGTGATAAGCATGGATTGATTTGCATTCTTCTACATGTTGACCTCAGTTGAACCAGCACCATTTGCTGAAAATGCTATCTTTTTCCATTGGATGGTTTGGCTCCTTTGTCAAAAATCAAGTGCCCATAGGTGTGTGGGTTCATTTCTGGGTCTTCAATTCTGTTCCATTGGTCTATCTATCTGTCTCTGTACCAATACCATGCAGTTTTATCACTATTGCTCTATAATACTGCTTGAGTTCAGGGATAGTGATTCCCCCTGAAGTCCTTTTTATTGTTGAGGATAGTTTTAGCTATCCTGGGTTTTTATTATTCAGATGAATTTGCAAATTGTTCTGTCTAACTCTTTGAAGAATTGGATTGGTATTTTGATGGGGATTGCATTGAATCTGTAGATCGCTTTTTTTTTTTTTTGGTAAAATGGCCATTTTACTATATAATCCTGCCAATCCATGAGCATGGGAGATCTTTCCATCTTCTGAGGTCTTCTTCAATTTCTTTCTTCAGAGTCTTGAAGTTCTTATTGTACAGATCTTTTTACTTGCTTGGTTAAAAATCACACTGCCCTAACCCATTTTAATTAGATTATTTGGATTGCTGGTGTCTTACTGCTTGAGCTCTTGATAAATTTTGAATATTAGCAGTCTGTCAGATGTAGAGTGGTGATCCTTTTCCCAATTTGTAAGTTCCTTTTTTGTTTTGATTGAGAGTTTCCTTTCCTAAAAGAAGCTTTTGTTTCATGCGGTCCCATTTATGAATTGTTTATTTCAGAGCCTGAGCCATTAGTGTTCTGTTCAGGAAGTTCTCTCCTGTACCAATGAGTTCAAACCTATTCTCCACTTTTCCTTCAATTAGATTTAGTGTGTCCAGTTTTATGTTGAAGATGTTGATCCACTTGGACTTGAGATTTATGCAGGGGGATATGGATGTATTTGAATTCTTTTATAAATTGACATCCAGTTAAGTCAGCATCATTTGTTGAAGATGCTTTCTTTTTTTCATTGTATGGTTTTGCCTTCTTTGTCTAAAATCAAGTGTTATAATGTCTGTGGGTTTCTTTCTTTGTCTTTGATTCAACTCCATTGACCCACCTTCTGTTCCTATACAAATAACAACGTTTTTATTAATACTGTTTGTATTACAGCTTGAGGTCAGGGATCATGATTCCTGCCAAAGTTCTCTCATTGTTTAGAATTATTTTTGATATCCTGAGGTTCTGGTTTTCCATGTAATGTGGCAACTGCTCTGCCAGTTTGTAAACTATCATGTTGGAATTTAAATGCAGACTGCTTTGCATATGTAGACTACTTTTAGTAAAATAGCCATTTTGCTGTATTAATTCTACTTATCTGTGAGCATGGGAGACCTTCCCGTCTTCTAGCTAGATCTTCAGGTACTATGTTGAACAGATAGGGAGAGAGGGTGCAACTGTGTTTTGTCCTTGATTTTAATGGAATTACTTTAACTTTCTCTCCATTTATTTTTATATTGGCTATCGATTTGATATATATTGACCTGATTTTATTTAGGTATGTACTTGAATCCTTGATCTCTCTAAGCCTTTTAACCTAAAGTGGTATTAGATTCTATCCAACAGTCTTCAGCATCAAATGAGATTATCAGGATGATCATGGGATTTTTTTCCCTTTCAGTTTGTTTATACGGTGGATTATCTTTATGGACTTTTTTTTGTATATTGAACCTCATCTGCATTCCTTTGATTAAATCTATTTGATCATACTGAATAATGTTTTTCTGGATTCAGTTTGTATTTTGTTGAGTATTTTTTATATTAGTATTCATAAGAGAAATTTGTCTGAAATTCTGATTCTTTGTTGTGTCTGTGTGGTTGAGGTATCCAGGTTACTGGGGCCTCATAGAATGAGTTTGGCAGTGTTTCTTCTGTGTCTATTTTGTGGACTGGTTTGAGAAATATAGGTCTTAGCTATGTGAAGGTCTTGTAGAATACTGCACTAAAACCTTCTGGCCCTGTGCTATTTTGGTTGAAAGAATTTCAGTGACTATTTCTATTTCCATAGGGATTATAGAGCTGTTTTATAGTTTAGCTGATATTGATTTAACTTTGGTATGTGGTATCTGTCTAGAATATCGTCCACTTCATTTAGATTTTCCAACTTTGAGTACAGGCTTTTGAAATAAGACCTAATGATTCTTTGAATTTCCTGTTGTTATGTTTCCCTCTTTTCATTTCTGTTTTTATTTGGATACTTTGTATCTGTTTCTTGATTAGTTTGGTTAAATATTTGTCTATCATGTTGATTTTCCCAAAGCTCTTGATTTTTTATACTTTATATTGTTTTATTTGGAACTAATTAATAGATTTTAGCCCTGATTTTGTTTTATCTCATGCCTTCTAATACTCTTCCATGTTTTTACTTCTTTTTTTCTTCTAGAGCTGTAATGTACTTTTCAATTGCTAGTATGAGTACTTTCTTATTTGTTTATGAAAGCATTCAAATCTATAAACATTTCTCTTAGGACTACTTTCATTGTGTCCCATATGTTTGGGTATGCTGTGCTTTTATATTCATTGAATTCTAGAAAGTGTTCAATACCTTGCTTTATTTCTTCCTTGACTCCAAGATCACTAAGTAAGGAGTTGTGCAGTTTCTATTAGTGTATATGTTTTCTTGTGTTTCTTTTGTTGTTGAAGTTTAGTTTTAATTCATGGTGGAATGATATGATACAAGGTGTTATTTCAGTTTTCTTGTATCTTATGAGGCTTGCTTTGAACATGACTATATAGTTAATTTTGAAGAAGGATCCTTGAAGTGTTGAAAAGAAAGTATATTCTTTTCAGTTTGGGTGAAACAGTCTGTAGATATATGTAAGGACCATTTGATATGTAATGTCAGTTAGTTTCATTATATCTCTGTTTAGATTTTATCTGCATGATCTGTAATTTGGTGAAAGTGGGGTGTTAAACCCCCCACTCTTGATGTTTGAGCCTTGGTGTGCACTTCAAGCTTTAGCAATATTTCTTTTTTCATTTACAAATGTGGGTTCCCTTGTGTTTGGGGAATTGATGTTCAGAATAGAGATTTCATCTTGGTAGACTTTTCCCTTGATGAGTATGAAGGGTCCTTCCCTATCTTTGGATTAATTTTGGTCGAATGTCTTTTTTTTTCATTATTATAATGGTTAATCCAGCTTGCTTCTTGGGTCCATTTGCTTGAAAAACATTTTCTTGCCCTTTACTCTGAAGTTATGTCTATCTTTATTACTGAGGTGCGTTACTTGTATGCAGCAGAATGATAGATCCTTTTTTAACACCCATTCTGTTAGCCTTTGTCTTTTCACTGGATAATTGAATCCATTGATTTGAGAGTTATTAAGACCAGCAATAGTTGCTTTCTGATTTTGGTGGTGTATGTGTGTTTATGTGTGTGTATTCTTCCCTTGTTTTTTGCTGGTATGGAATTACCTATTTTATGTTTTTTCTTTGTTATAGTAATATTCTTTGGTTTGGAAATTTCCTTCTACTTTTGTAGTGCTCCATTTGTGAATAGATATTTAAATTTGGATTTGTCTTGAAATACTTTGCTTTTTCCACATGGGGAGAGTTCTGTTGGGTATAGTCTAGAGTGACATCTGTGTTTTTATATACGTTGCAATATACTGGTCCAGGGCCTGATAGCTTTGAGAATATCTATTGAGAAGTTTGGTTTAATTCTAATAGGTTTGATTTGTATGTCACTTGGCCTTTTTCCCTTGCCACTTTTAATATTCTTTCTTTGTTGTGGAGATGTTATGTTTTGATTATTATGTGGCAGGATTTTCTTTTCTGGTCCAGTCTAGTTGGTGTTCTAAAAACTTCTTGTTTCTTTACAGGCATCTCTTTCTTTAGGTTGGGAACATTTTCTTCTATGGTTTTTGCTGAAAATATTTTGGTCCTTTGTGAGTTGTAATTCTTCACCTATTTCTATTCCTATTATTTGTAGATTAGGCATTTTCATGATTTCCAAGATTGTCTGGATGTTTTATGTCAGAATTTTCTTATATTTAACATTTCTTTGACGGATGTATCAATTTCTTCTAGTGTACATTCTATACCTCAGATATTCTCTTCTATCTCCTCCATTTTGTTTATGATGCTTGCATGCATTGTTTCTGTTTTTTCCCTATATTTTCTATGTCCAGGATTCTCTTTCTTTGAGTTTTCATTATTGCTTCTATTTTCAGTTCTTGAACAGTATTATTAATTTCCTTCACCTATTTCATTTTATTTTCCTGTATTTCTTTAAGGGATTTACTCCTTCTTTAAAGGTTTCTATCATCTTTATAAGACTGGATTTAAGGTCATTTTCTTGTTGTTTGGTTATGTTAGAATATTCTGGGTTTTATATAGTGAGGAAGATGTGCTTAGGTGTCCACATTGTCTTAGGGTATTGATTGTTGTGTGTGTGTGTGTGTGTGTGTGTGTGTGTGTGTGTGTGTGTGTGTGTGTGTGTGTGTGTGTATGTGTACCTGTTTGCAGGCCTTTCACCATCTGGATGGCTTTAGTTCTTGGATGTTTCTCTTGTAGTAGGTATTGAGAGTGTGCCTAACTTCAATGATTCTCATATGGTAAGCTTCTGATAGGTACCTTTGAACTGTATGGCTCTTACTTAGCAGTTTGCTGAAGGTGGCATGAGAGGATGGAAAATAGGGGCCCAGGGGGATAGTAGGTTGCTTAGGGAAGTTGGCTGTGTCCCAGAGGACTCAGCATAGCAGTCAGGGAAAATGGGTGCTGGAAGCAAATATGTCCTATATGCTTCCAGATCAGCAGGTCTGATGAAACTGAGCAAAGAGGTGGCAGGATAAGAGTGGTCCTCTGGGGATAGCAAGTGGCTCAAGACAGGTGGGAGTGCCCCAGAAGACTCACTGAGCAGGGAGGAAGGCTATGGGAAGGGATTCTAACCTCTATGCTTCAATTATTTCATTTTAAGGTTATGTTTTAATCTGTAACTAAATATGTTTCATTTGGAATATGCAGAAATGTCAAAATCCAATCGGAATGTTCTTGTTTTCTCCTACAAGTTTTGTGACACTCTCACCCAATTGAGCATATTCTAATTGATTTTTGTCCAGATAAACAGCATGAAACTTACTGTCTTAGTTAGGGTTTTACTGGTGAGAACAGACAACATGACCAATTAACTCTTATAAGGACAACATTTAACTAGTGCTGGCTTACAGGTTCAGAGATTCAGTTTAGTATCCTCAGGGCAAGAGCATGGCAGCATTTGCCAGGCATGGTTCAGGAGGAGCTGAGAGTTCTACATCTTCATTTGAAGGTTGCTGGGTGAAGACTAGCCTACTCGAAGCTAGGATGAGTGACTTTAAGCCCATCTTTATAGTGACATACTTCCTCCAGCAAGGCCACAACTACTCCAACAAATCCACATAGTGCCATTTTCCAGAGAAAACATATTCAAACCACCACATTCCACTCCCATGCCCCATAGGCTTGTTCAAACACATGAGTCTATGGGGGCCATACCTAACCAGAGCATAATAAAAAATACATTTAACCCAACTTCCAAAGTCCCCATATTCTATAGCAGTCTCAACAATGTTAAAAGTGGACAATTCAAAATCTTTTATGAAATTCATCCAATTGCTTAACTGTACTTCCCAAAGCAAGACAGAAAAATAATTTGCCAAACTCCAAACTGTTGTTGTAAAAATATAAAACATATAATTCTGCCTTTTATCCCTCACTAGGTCAACAACGCAGTGTCCCAAGATATCTGCTAGATATCTTAAGTCTCAATCAGCAAAGCATCTCACCCGCTCTGCTCCATCCCATATCACGCTGCCAAAGGCCTCTCTCTGAGCCTGGCAGCAATCTCTCTACCTATCTAGTTCCTAAGGCTCTGTCCTCTGTAGCACTGTAGGCTGTGGGTGACCCTACCGCAATGTTGTTACTGTTTGGTGATCATCCTATAGTACTGGCATCTCTAACACACTGGGGTCTTCTGCTGCAGCTAGGTTTCACCAATAGCCTCTCTTGTTTGTACCAAGCCTCAACTCCTTGTATGACCTTTTTAGACCTGGGTTGCCAATTGCAACTGAGGTTACATATTCACCAATGGCTTTCATGGGTCTCTCACAGTGCCAAGCTTCAGTTGCTTTCTATGACCCCTTCATGCCTTCAAAACTAGTACCATGTTGGTGATTCTTTCTCATTCCCAAGTCTAGCTGGATACTACCTTGGTTATCTCTGGAACACTTCCCAGATTTTACCTCAATGATGCTGATTTCTTCTTAATCACTGCTAATTTCTTAGGGCCAGCTTACCAGCATCAATTTTCAAAGTAGTCTCTTCTATTCTTGACTATTAAAGCCAGAGCCACATTTTCAAATCTGCTGAGTTCTGTTGCTTGCTGAGGCTGAAACATGGCCCCCATTACTCTATTACCAGCTTTCTGTTTTCCAAATCTCTCACTGGTTGAGCTTGGTTGTACTAGAACTTGCTCTGTAATTTGACCTTGGGCTCAGAGACCTCTATGTCTCTGTTTGTTGAATGCTGGTATTATAGTCATAACTGGACTTAAGCATTTCTTTACCTAGAACTTGCTCTGTCTCATGCTGGCCTTGAACTCTGAGATGTGGTTCACTTTGTCTCCTGGTATTAAAGTTGTGTACCACCATGCCTCGGCTAAAATTAGGTGGGTAGGATTTTGCCCCAAAGGCACAACTCCCTTAATTTGTTTATCTACTTGAATATAGGATTTGGTTTCATTTCACTTCCTGGCGCCATTTATCATTTGAAACATACATTTTATATTTTTCCTTTCTCAGCTTGTTCCTTTTTATTAAAATGCTCTGAATAAGACTTAACCAGAGAACAAAGTCGTTGCTGGGCTTTTTTGAGATTGCGTTTTTCAATGGAATTATATTATTTATTACATTAATATATTAATATAAATCTCTGTACCTTAGCCTGAGCTATACTCTTCAGACAAGGGCAAAAAGCAGCCACATTCTTCAACTAAATACCACAAAAATAATATCTATGGCACCTACTGAAATTCTTCTCCACTGAAACCATTTGGGCAAGGTTTGCACAGTTCAAATCATTCTCAACAAGAAAGTCTTCAATATTCCTACTAGGATAGCCCATTATGCTCTACTTAAAGCATTCCACTGCTTTCTAAATTCAAAGTTCCAAAATCTACATTCTTTCAAACAAAAACCCAATCTCTGGTACCAACTTCTGTGTTAGGGTTTTACTACTATGAACATACACCATGACCACCATTCAGTTGGAGAAATTTGATATTTTATATCAAAAATTGCAAGAATAAAAACCTTTACACTTCTGTTGATGAAACAAATGCACCTTACTTTAGAAAACATTCTGGTAGTTCCTCAGTGAACAATGCATCACCTCTTATAACAGCTTACAGGTTCAGAGGTTCGGTTCATTACAATTAAAGTCAGAGCATGTCAGTGTCCAGACACCCATGGTGCAAGAGGAGATGAGAGTTCTACATTTTCATCTGAAGGATACTGGGAAAAGAATGGCTTCCAGGCAGCTAGGATAAGGGTCTTAAAGCCCACACCCACAGATACCCATTTCCTCCAACAAGGCCACACTTACTCCAAGGTCATACCTCCAAATAATGCCATTTCCTGGGCCAAGCATATACAAAACACCACAACCACACATGACATCAATATCAGATCAAGAACCTGTATATAGATGGATCATCAACTCTAGGGCAGAACCTGTTGCAATTACTCTGCTAAATGTATGTTATCAAGCTAACTCCTAATAATTTATTGTTACAGAAATAAATGTATCTCTCACTTGTCATCAGAAAGGCTTCTGTTTTTAGGTAGTTG
This sequence comes from Rattus rattus, assembly GCF_011064425.1. NCBI lineage: Eukaryota > Metazoa > Chordata > Mammalia > Rodentia > Muridae > Rattus > Rattus rattus. The sequence continues at coordinate 122,551,137 of NC_046172.1, read as the reverse complement.
GTGATAAACACAGAGACCTGGTCAGTATTCAGAGAATGAAAAACTGAGGAGTAGAATCATTTGAATGAGGGAAAAGAAATAGTGTAAGAGCTAGAGGTAGTAAAGTATTTATTAAAATGAAAGGTGTTTTTCTTGCATAACAAGGAAGTTGCACATTCAACAGGACAATGGTTGTAACACCATACACAAGATCACATGTATAGTGAAAGTGCATGGAGCATTACCTTTGGCTGATGAGCTATTGGCATCTAATTTTTGTTTGGGGAAGGTAAATGAGTCTTTTTTGAAGAATATTATCAGGGACAAGTTGATCAGAGTCTTGTGGATGGTCACAGAAACAATAGTATATGGGAAGCAGAAATTGAACTAAATAAATTTTTTAAAAGAGGAAATATGCTGGGTATGTCTGAAAGGGGAGAGTTGGTAAAAAGGATGAAAATATACTGTGGAATTCTCAAAGAGTTAATACATGGTTCCAAAATATATTTTAAATATAGACAATGTTGTTTGCTCCAAATATATAGATGTTTTTTATAATATATGTTATTGGCAAATAATTAATTACTGGTGTTTGATGTGAAAGAGCTTAAAAAATTATATAATAATAAGTATAGGAAAGTCAAAAATACAGGAATAATTCCACAAAATAAATGAACAGATGTATGTAATCCATTAGTATTGCGATGAATAAAATTTTCAAAAATGATGCCATAGTTCTCTCACTATGAAACTATAAAAAATATAACTCATTTTATTATGCAGTGTTCAAGGGTTCTTCAGAGGAAAAAAGCTCTATCTTATATTGACAGTGACCCATTGTGCAATTCAAGTATGTTCTACTTCATTCAGTAGGAGAAATTGGATATTTTATATCAAAAATTGCTAGAATAAAAACCTTTACACTTCTGTTGATAAAACAAATGCACGTTACTTTAAAAAACCTTCTGGTAGTTCCTCAAAAGACTAAATGTAGTCTTACCACATTATCCATCAGTCCTACTTTAAGGCACAAACTGGAGATAAATTATAAAGGATAGAGACAAAAAACCTTGTATGAAACTATTCACAGAAGCATTCTATATAGTGGTTGTATATATTCAAATGTTCACCGATTGTTGAATTGTTTTTTGAAACACAGAACACCCATATAACAATATAGTATTTGGCAATGGAACAAATATTATAGGAACCTTGATGATTTTTGAAAACATTATATTAAGAAAGAAGCCAGTATATAAGAACACATACAATGTCATCTCGCTTACAAATGTTGGATGCATTTAGTATGTGTGGACTCATGAAAACTGGAAAAATCTAGTGAGGCCTGTATAGGAACTAATGAAGTTAGGATGGTGATGGTGATATATTAGTGGGATACCAATTTAAATGGAAGAGAGAAACTATCACTTATATTGTGAAGACATTGGTTCAAGAACCTTCTGAAGATAACATACTGTAAGATCTTCAAGCTCTGGGTAAAATGATAATTTTATTTGTATTTATCCTATCTATATCTTGCAATATACTTTAATTATTTTGATTTCTTTTAATATCTAATAGAGTTTAAATGATATATGGACAGTAATTTTATCTTCTTTTGTAAATCATGGCAAAAGAAAAATCAATGTTTACAATAAACTCATATTTTTGATATTTTCAATTTCAAAAATATAAATACTGGTAAGCAACTATAAATTAAAGACAGTTATCATGTTTTGCTGTACTCTGATAGATATGAGGCACAAACGAATTTGACTTTGAGGGTTGAAAAATGAAAATTGAAAAATAACATTTAGAAGTACCAATACATATGAAAATCAATGGGCTTCACTGAAAAGATAAAAGTTTGGTTGAGACATACTAATTTTTAATTTTTTCTTAGACTTCTAAAGTGTGTATCAGGAGTTTGTAAGGTACTTAATTCAGGGGGATAGTGGAGGTCCAAACTGAATATACAAATGTGAATGTCTCAGTGTATTTGAAAATAATATTAAGGGTCATGCAAGACTATGAATTTATTAAAAAATAGAAAAGTTTTAAGGCATTGCTTCATAAATTAGCAAAAATCAAAGGAGGGTATCAATCAAAATGAGGAAAAGCTCTGCTGTACCTTTAATTATTTTGAGTGACAGACCAAGAGCATGAAAAAGCTCTTATTTAATGCAATGTGTATTAAAAACTTCTCAAAATAATTTAAGTCCTTGAAAATAGTACACGCCATAATATCAAGTTAAGTATAGAAATGTAGCTCACTAGTAGAACACTTGTCAAGCATGCTTATGCCCCTAGGTAAAACTTCCATGACCAGAAAGAAAACTAGGGACTGTCTCATTTATAAGATGTCGCAAGTTTCAGATGACAGCAACATAGCAGAGTTTGACATATCTATTTCTTGTACATTGATATTCCCCTATAGAGAAGATGAAAATTCTTCATTCTTTCCATACTATATAAGTTATTATAAATACAAGATATAGTGATTCCAAATATAATCACAAAACTCTTCTGATATACAAATAGAGTGCTTCAAACACATTTTAAACTATAATTTATGGGATATATCACATCATATTCCTACTTATCCACATTAGAGAAGACATATTAACTGACATAGAATCAGTTATAAAATAAAAACTTCCAGAAATCATTTCAGATATTACAGTTCATCTCACCTTTATCCCCCCAAAGAGTATCATAGACTCAATCTACAGATAAACACAAAGCCTTTTATTTTGGTTTGTTCCAGTTCCATGAGTTGGACATAAAATCCCCTATGTAGTTATGATTATCAATTTTTCCCTAAATGTCCTCACTTGGAATGTTTGATGGCACAAAAGTTGTTAACGAAGGATTTTTTCAAAGTGATCATATGAGAACAGTCGTATGAGTCCTTGTGATGGCTGCACTCATTGACACAGAAAATAAGGATATGTAGAAGTATAAAACTGGTTGAAGGATTATTCATTTTAAACAATATAAATTAACATGTATATTGAAATAGGACAAAAATATGGCTTTTGTCAAATTGTGCATCTCTAAGATAGTTTTTTAATCAAATACGATTTTCAGATTCTCCTTTAGGCTTGCAATTTCAAACCCATAATATTGTTCATTCTGAAAACAGAAGCAATTGTAACCTAAACGAGCTAATTAAATCTGTACAATAATGTTGACCTCAAAAGACATTGGGTTGATGCTGATTATTTAACCCAAAGATGCTGCAGGAATATGTGATTTACTTGACTTCACTTGTAGCCTGTAATACATTACTTTAAATGAGAACAACTGGCCTTAATGATATTAGGTCAGCAAAGTTCAAATATTGCTCAAATAAATGGGGAAGACACTTATTAATTTATCCCACGCATGTCTGAATGAGGAAAGCTAAATAGGAAGTAGGATGATTTGTATAAGAAAACATTGATAACTGTCACTCTAGGCTACTTAAGGAATTGGCATATATCCCAGAACAACCACAAGCCATTAAGCATTATAGACAGTAGCAACCTAAAATATTACTAATGGTGGATTTGGAACTAATACATCTCCAAGGAAGAAAATTAATTAAAAGCAATAGCGAATCAATCTGTTTCATGGTCTCCTTTAGAAATATATGTTCCATATTGATACCAGTTTGGGGGATTCTTTGTAGTTAAAATTGTTTTTAAAATAGTTTGAATTAAATGAGATTATTAAGGAACCTGGTATCGGTGATACATGGAATACACATTATTTAATATACTTGTTTTCCCTAATTATAATGAATTTGATGTTCATGCACACAGATTGTAACACATTTAAGTTCTCAGTACTCTGAAAGGAATAAGTTCAATTTTAAGTATAATAATTTTCTTGAAAATTGGGCCAAAGTAGGATGAAGAGAAGTCAGACTGAGTGCAAAAGTCCTGAAACTTAGGCAGAAAAAGTTTTCAAAATGGAACTAAGTATGCCTACCTTCTCTGATGCATCGAGAAAAAAAAAAATATATATATATATATATATATAATGACTGAATAAAAATGTGTTGCTTTACTCTGAGAAATATAAACAAATTAAAAGGATTATAGTCTTGACCTATATATAGGAGTTGGAGAGGTTCCAGAAAATAACAATATTAATTTAAATGAAAATTATTTAATGACTAGAGGTAAAGGATGTGAGATTTTTGTAAAGGAAAGCAGTTCACATTTGCAAAATGTTTGGTAATACTATGATTACTCCCTATATTTTATATCTCTATATAACTCTATGTATTATCTACATTCTTTAACATACCCATATATGTTTTATACAATGGATTATAAATTAATATTTTATAGTGAAAAAAATCTACCATTTATCTGTAATAATAAGAGAACTATACCTTTTTATACAAAATAAATATCCCCTCAGTTTCCCTAGTTATTTGTTCTTCTTGTTTTGCCTCTTACTCGTACTCTTTTTTCCTTGTTATCATAAAAAAAGAGATGCCTGTTTTCAGATTTATTTGTGTGTATGTGTGTGTGTGTGTGTGTGTGTGTGTGTGTGTGTGTGTGTGTGAGAGAGAGAGAGAGAGAGAGAGAGAGAGACAGAGAGAGAGAGAAATATGTATCTGCAAGTGGTAGGTTTCAAATGCCCTGGAATTGCCAGAGGGTGATAGTGTTAGGATCTGAACATAATTTCTCTGTAGGAACAGAACATGTTTTTAAGTGCTGAACTATCTTATCAGCTTCAAAAGAGTATCTTCTATGACTTCTTTCAATATTTTTTCTCTCTTCCTTCAACTAATGCATCATTTATCTAATGTTTCTGCCTGTTAGAGGCATTTTCTATAATTTATTAGATAGAATTAAAGCGCTGATGTTCATAAAACTCTTTCTTTGCTTCTTTTTTTTCTTTTATTGGATTTTTTAATTTACATTTTAAATGTTATCCCCTTTCCCTGGTGGTTTCCCCTCCAGAAACCTGCTGCCCCATCCCTCCGCCCCTGCTTCTATGAGGGTGCTTCCTCCCCCACCTACCCACTTCCTCCCACCTCCCTGTCCCTGACATTCCTCTACATTGGGGCATCCAGCATTCGCAGACACCAGACACGACCTCTGTTTCCATTGATGCCCAACAAAGCCATCCTCTGCGACATATGAGGATTGAATCACAGGCTCAATCCCTGTGTTCTCTTGGGATTGTGGTTTAGTCCCTGGGAGCTCTGGGGGATCTGGTTGGTTGATATTGTTGTTTTTCCTATGGGATTGGAAATCCTTTCAGCTACATCAGTCCTTTCTCTAACTCCTCCATTGGGGACCCCGTTCTCAGTTCAATGGTTGGCTGCCATCATCTGCTTCTGTATTTGTCAAGCTCTGGGAGAGTCGCTCAAGAGACAGCTATGCACTTCTTGGCATCCCTAATATTATCTGGGTTTGGTGACTGTATATGGGATGGATCTCCCAGGTGGAGCAGTCTCTGGATGGCCTTTCCTTCAGTCTCTGCTCCAAAAGTTGTCTTTGTATTTCCTCCTGTGAGGGTTTTTGTTCCCCCTTCTGAAGGTGTAAAGCATCCACATTTTGGTCTTCCAACTTGTTGAGCTTCATGTGGTTTGTAAATTGAATCTTGGGTATTCCAAGCTTTTGGGTTAATATCCATTTATCAGTGAGTGCATACCATGTGTGATCTTTTGTGATTTGGTTACCTCACTCAGGATGATACACATAAAGCTCTCTTGTTCTTTTATTCAACCACATTTTATTTGCTTCTTGTCATATGTCAAACACTTTGTTGACATTCAGGGTGCAAAGCTGAATAAGACAGATATATCACTCTATCCAATCATTCATAATATTCTCAACTTCATTTATACTATAGTAGATTAAAAAGACAGTACTCAAATATCACATAAACACAACTGTTGTACGTCAAAAAGCTGTGATTTTCACTGGAATATTTAAATATACTATAACTGATTGGGGAGTCAGCTCAATGATTTGTTTAGATAAAATATTTTATGTTATCTACACATTAAATTTTAGCAGAACACAATTGTCCTGTATACTTAGCATAATTATAACTGCATAAATATTAATAGTTATTACTGTGTAATTAAACTGATTTTATACTACTGGTCATATAAGGTTAAAATAGAATCTATATGCTGTAGTCTGGGGACCTTTGATTTTATATTCAAGATATTGCCCATATAATATCATTTTGTATATGTGTATTCACAAATGTATTGTATCTAGTTCATTAGTACTAGACTAATGTTTCTAGAACATTTAATGGCTGTTATACACAATAAATGAAAGTTTGTATTGCATCAATACATCATTTTGTATCAAAGATAACTTTAAATTTAAGGTAGAAATCAAAATAGATTTAGAACACTCAGCAATTGTGATTTCTCACAGACCATTGTATTTAACCTATCAGAAATATATTGTCTTATCTCTCTATATCTAGTATGTTAGTTTTCTTCTTCAAAAGACTTGTGTCTTAACCAATTTTGTTATTTCCAATTACAGATCATAAACTGTATAGCTTATACAAAAAGAAAATATACTTTTTCTTATTCAAACGTTTGAAAATTCAAGTGTGTGTGTTCATATATGCTGTCTTAAAGTAGTGTGTCATCATGGGGTGAAAGAGGCAAGGTAGTTATCATTGGTCCCCTACATTTAAAAGCCCAGATGATTGGTGCCTCTTGGGCTTTTCCTGTCTAGTTTGGCATGCTCACTGTTTTCATTTTTGTTCAGGTCATGTTTGGATAGTAATGCTGGTAAGACAATGTAGCTTCTGATCTCACAACAAATGCCCTGCAATTTTCATAGGGGTAGCATAAAAGATTTCTGAAGAGAAAATGTAAATATTACATAGAGAATGCCCCTAGTAATTATGATTTTTCACCTGAAATAGAATAAAAATCACATTGGTAAAGAGCTCACACCAGCCATACAGTCCTCACCATATAGTAAAATGAAAACATCCCTTTGAAAGGTTATTTATGTATGGATATAGTAAATGATGTTGTGTGAATTTATCAATTTTAGTGATCATTCGTATACTACTAATTTGACAGGATATTATAAAATTTACAGATATTGAAATTAACAAAATATTTAGGTAAAAGTTGAAGCTTTGTTCTCTCAAAAATATTTGCAGGATATTTGTCAAGTAGCAGGAAGTACTTAACATGCTTTACTGGATCTTGGAATAGGAACTATAGTTTGATATTTACTACTTATTTATCACATCGTACTTAAAATGGTATCACTCTTGTATAACTTGCTTCGAAAGAGCAAATAGCTTTATTTTTCACTTCCACTTTTCTTATTTAAAGTACATTTTTTATTAAATGCATATGCTGACATACTTAGGAACCTAGTGTCAAAATGCATATGGCATTTATTTTATAATTGATTAAAATGAATAATATATATATATATATATACACCATTCATATACGCAATATATATGGGGAAACATAGTTACATAATACAGATATATACATATGGCTGATATAGCAAAGGAATAGCAATTTTGGAATAATAGAGTTTCTTGTAATACTTTAGAATACTTTTCTGGATTATATTAACCCCAAAGTATAACATTACCTACTCTGTTACAATATTAACCTAATTATTTTTACTCATCTCATTGCTATTATAATACCTTCGTCCAGCATCTGTACCAGAATGACCATATTATTGCTAATTTTATCAAATGTTGTGTACTTTGACAAACTTCTTGAAGAGGTATTTTTCAGTGTATGGACATATTAACCATTTAGCTTTGATTCACATTAGAATATCTTGAGTGTTTTGTATAATATTCATATTTCTAATCAGTTATTTTTCCTGGATTCTAACCATGCATGATTTATTTTAATCTTCTTCATTACTTGCAGGAGCTTCATAATGGAATCTTCCAGAAGGAAAGTACAAAAATCAAATTCATTTAAAACATTTTTATTAAAGTTCTCTAGAGGAAAAAAAAACTCCCATATTACAGATCATCATTCCTTTAACATACTACCCTCTTACCTTTTACATTTCATCCTCAGTGTAATAGAAAATTATTTTTCTTCCTTAAAATGATTGAGAGTTTACGGAAGAACCATTTTAAAATAATCTCATGTATTACATAATTGTCTTAAAAATCTCTTTAGTCTTTGATGAAAGCTGCAATTTTCTAGGTCTTCAATATATACTATTCAAATACTTTTATATCTTGTATGTTTTGTATTTATTTACTGATTGTAGGAATAGTTCATGTGTTTCTGTGTCATCTTGAAATCTAGTACATTAGTGGAAGGCAACATTGGATTAAAATTTTGGATTAACTGCAAAACTCTCAATTAACATAGATGGAGAAACCAAGATATTCCATGACAAAACCAAATTTACACAATATCTTTCTACAAATCAGCACTAAAAAGGATAATAAATGGTAAAGCTCAACATAAGGAGGCAAGCTAAACCCTAGAAAAAGCAAGAAACTAATCATCTTGGCAACAAAACAAAGAGAGGAAAAGCACACAAACACAACCTCACATCCAAATATGAATATAACAGGAAGCAATAATCACTATTCCTTAATATCTCTCAAAATCAATGGCCTCAACTCCCCAATAAAAAGACATAGATTAACAAACTGGATATGCAACGAGGACCCTGCATTCTGCTGCCTACAGGAAACACACCTCAGAGACAAAGACAGACACTACCTCAGAGGGAAAGGCTGGAAAACAACTTTCCAAGCAAATGCTCTGAAGAAGAAAGGTGGAGTAGCCATTCTAATATCGAATAAAATCGATTTTCAACTAAAAGTCATCAAAAAAGATAAGGAAGGACACTTCATATTCATCAAAGGAAAAATCCACCAAGATGCACTCTCAATCCTAAATATCTATGCCCCAAATACAAGGGCACCTACATAAGTAAAAGAAACCTTACTAAAGCTCAAAACACACATTGCACCTCACACAATAATAGTAAGAGATTTCAACACCCCACTCTCATCAATGGACAGATCATGGAAACAGAAATTAAACAGAGACGTAGACAGACTAAGAGAAGTCATGAACCAAAAGCACTTAAGAGATATTTATAGAACATTCTATCCTAAAGCAAAAGGATATACCTTCTTCTCAGCTCCTCATGATACTTCCTCCAAAATTGACCATAGAATTGGTCAAAAAACGGGCCTCAACAGGTATAGAAAGATAGAAATAATCCCATGTGTGTTATCAGACCACCACGGCCTAAAGCTTGTCTTCAATAACAATAAGGGAAGAACGCCTACATATACGTGGAAGTTGAACAATGCTCTACTCAACAATAACCTGGTCAAGGAAGAAATAAAGAAAGAAATTAAAGACTTCTTAGAACTTAATGAAAATGAAGGTACAACATACCCAAACTTATGGGACACAATGAAAGCTGTGCTAAGAGGAAAACTCATAGCTCTGAGTGACTGCAGAAAGAAACAGGAGAGAGCATATGTGAGCAGCTTGACAGCACACCTAAAAGCTCTAGAACAAAAAGAAGCAAATACACCCAGGAGGAGTAGAAGGCAGGAAATAATCAAACTCAGAGCTGAAATCAACCAAGTAGAAACAAAAAGGACCATAGAAAGAATCAACTGAACAAAAATTTGGTTCTTGAAAAAATCAACAAGATAGATAAACCCTTAGACAGACTAATCGAGAAACAGAGTGTGTCCAAATTAACAAAATCAGAAATGAAAAAGGGAGATATAACTACAGATTCAGAGGAAATTCAAAAAATCATCAGATCTTACTATAAAAGCCTATATTCAACAAAACTTGAAAATCTGCAGGAAATGGACAATTTCCTAGACAGATACCAGGTACCGAAGTTAAATCAGGAAAAGATAAACCAGTTAAACAACCCCATAACTCCTAAGGAAATATAAGCAGTCATTAAAGGTCTCCCAACCAAAAAGAGCCCAGGTCCAGACGGGTTTAGTGCAGAATTCTATCAGACCTTCATAGAAGACCTCATACCAATACTATCCAAACTATTACACAAAATTGAAACAGAAGGAGCACTACCGAATTCCTTCTATGAAGCCCCAATTACTCTTATACCTAAACCACACAAAGACCCAACAAAGAAAGAAAACTTCAGACCAATTTCCCTTATGAATATCGAAGCAAAAATACTCAATAAAATTCTGGCAAACCGAATCCAAGAGCACATCAAAACAATCATCCACCATGATCAAGTAGGCTTCATCCCAGGAATGCAGGGATGGTTTAATATGCAGAAAACCATCAACATGATCCATTATATAAACAAACTGAAAGAACAGAACCACCTGATCATTTCATTAGATGCTGAGAAAGCATTTGACAAAATTCAACACCCCTTCATGATAAAAGTCCTGGGAAGAATAGGAATTCAAGGCCCATACCTAAACATAATAAAAGCTATATACAGCAAACCAGTTGCTAACATTAAACTGAATGGAGAGAACCTTGAAGCAATCCCACTAAAATCAGGGACTAGACAAGGCTGCCCACTCTCTCCCTACTTATTCAATATAGTTCTTGAAGTTCTAGCCAGAGCAATCAGACAACAAAAGGAGATCAAAGGGATACAGTTTGGAAATGAAGAAGTCAAAATATCACTATTTGCAGATGATATGATAGTATATTTAAGTGATCCCAAAAGTTCCACCAGAGAACTAAAGCTGATAAACAACTTCAGCAAAGTGGCTGGGGATAAAATTAACTCAAATAAATCAGTAGCCTTCTTCTACACAAAAGAGAAACCACCCGAGAAAGAAATTAGGGAAATGACACCCTTCATAATAGTCCCAAATAATATAAAATACCTTGGTGTGACTTTATCCAAGCAAATAAAAGATCTGTACAATAAGAACTTCAAGACACTGAAGAAAGAAATTGAAGAAGACCTCAGAAGGTGGAAAGATCTCCCATGCTCATGGATTGGCAGGATTAATATAGTAAAAATGGCCATTTTACCAAAAGCGATCTACAGATTCAATGTAATCCCCATCAAAATACCAATCCAATTCTTCAAAGAGTTAGAGAGAACAATTTGCAAATTCATCTGGAATAACAAAAAACCCAGGATAGATAAAAATATTCTCAAAAATAAAAGGACTTCAGGGGGAATCACTATCCCTGAACTCAAGTAGTATTACAGTGCAATAGTGATAAAAACTGCATGGTATTGGTACAGAGACAGACAGATAGACCAATGGAACAGAATTGAAGACCCAGAAATGAACCCACATACCTATGGGCACTTGATTTTTGACAAAGGAGCCAAAACCATTCAATGGAAAAAAGATAGCATTTTCAGCAAATGGTGCTGGTTCAACTAGAGGTCAACATGTAGAAGAATGCAAATCGATCCATGCTTATCACCCTGTACAAAGCTTAAGTCCAAGTGGATCAAGGACCTTCACATCAAACCAGATACACTCAAACTAATAGAAGAAAAACTAGGGCAGCATCTCGAACACATGGGCACTGGAAAAAATTTCCTGAACAAAAGACCAATGGCTTATGCTCTAAGATCAAGAGGCCACAAATGGGATCTCATAAACTGCAAAGCTTCTGTAAGGCAAAGGACACTGTGGTTAGGACAAAGCGGCAACCAACAGATTGGGAAAAGATCTTTACCAATCCTACAACAGATAGAGGGCTTATATCCAAAATATACAAAGAAGTCCAGAAGTTAGACTGCAGGGAGACAAATAACCCTATTAAAAATGGGATTCAGAGCTAAACAAAGAATTCACAGCTGAGGAATCCTGAATGGCTGAGAAACACCTATGGGCACTTGAATTAAAGAAATGTTCAACATCTTTAGTCAAAAGGGAAATGTAAATCAAAACAACTCTGAGATTTCACGTCACACCAGTGAGAATGGCTAAGATCAAAAACTCAGTTGACAACAAATGCTGGTTATTATGTCGAGAAAGAGGAACACTCCTCCATTGTTGGTGGGGTTGCAGACTGGTACAACCATTCTGGAAATCAGTCTGGAGGTTCCTCAGGAAATTGGACATCGAACTACCTGAGGATCCAGCTATACCTTTCTTGGGCATATACCCAAAAGATGCTCCAACATATAAAAAAGACACATGCTCCATTATGTTCATAGCAGCCTTATTTATAATAGCCAGAAGCTGGAAAGAACCCAGATGCCCTTCAACAGAGGAATGGATACAGAAAATGTGCTACATCTACACAATGGAATATTACTCAGCTATCAAAAACAATGCCTTTATGAAATTCATAGGCAAATGGTTGGAACTGGAAAATACCATCCTGAGTGAGGTAACCCAATCACAGAAAAACACACATGGTATGCACTCATTGATAAGTGGCTATTAGCCCAAATGCTTGAATTACCCTTGATGCATAGAACACATGAAACTCAAGACAGATGATCAAAATGTGAATGCTTCACTCCTTCTTTAAAAGAGGAACAAGAATGGTTCCTGGTAGGGAATAGAGAGGCAAAGATTAAAACAGAGACAGAAGGAACACCCATTCAGAGCCTGCCCCACATGTGGCCCATACAAATACAGTCACCCAATTAGACAAGATTGATGAAGCAAAGACATGCAGGCAGACAGGAGCCGGATGTAGATCTCTCCTGAGAGACACAGTCAGAATACAGCAAATACATAGGTGAATGCCAGCAGCAAACCACTGAACTGAGAATAGAACCCCCGTCGAAGGAATCAGAGAAAGAACTGGAAGAGCTTGAAGGGGCTCGAGACCCCGTATGAACAACAATGCCAAGCAACCAGACTTCCAGGGACTAAGCAACTACCTAAAGACTGTACATGGACTGACCCTGGACTCTGACCTCATAGGTAGCAATGAATATCCTAGTAAGAGCACCAGTGGAAGGGGAAACCCTTAGTCCTGCTAAGACTGAACCCCAGTGAACATGATTGTTGGGGAGGGGCGGCAATGGGGAGGATGGGGAGGAACACCCACATAGAAGGGAAGGGGAGGGTTAGGGGGATGTTGGCCTGGAAACCAGGAAAGGGAATAACACTCGAAATGTAAATAAGAAATACTTAAGTTAATAAAAAAAAGTAATAAAAAAATTTGGATTAAATCCCATGTCAATAACTTGCCAAAAATTAAATGCATTTCCCCCTGTTATAATTCTACAAAACATTACCAAGTCTTTTCATTTACATAAATGGAATGCAAATGCACCTCAGGTGATGATTTAATCCTATAGTGTAAGAAGTTCAGAAAGCAAAGATTTAAATCGACACATCACTACTTATGCTTAGAATCCTTGGTCTTACACAGAGCAACTCTGCTCCAGTGTCTTCTTCTGGAACACAGGGTCACTGACGCCTCTTTATATTTATCTTTTAAAGTTTTCTGAAAGACTACATTTCTTGAGCATGTATGTTATAGGAAATCTCTGATGTCAGATATGAATAGTATGCAACAATAACAGAACTTAAGATTGGTGACATGGGTCAATAGAATAATGAGAGTTTCTATTGTGCCTGATGACATGATTTTGACCTTCAGAGCTCATATATCAGAAGCAGAGAACCAATTCCCACAAGTTGTATTCTGTCTTCTACCTATGGGTTGTAGTATTTAATAGCCTCCATTACAAGTTAAAGAAATGTAAAATATGCATAGTTTAGGAGTATGATTGCCCCAGATATTCATTATATACATTAACATGCTTACGTATATTTAATTTTTTATTTTATGTGTTTGTTTTTCTCTTATTCTTTTCATTGCTACAACAAAATGCTCTAACAAAAGAACCTTAAGCATGAAACATTTTATTTGGTCACAGTTTAATGCAAACGCTTATCAATTTGGGAAAGTCAAACCATTAAGAACTTGAAGCAGTTAGTCACATTGCATCCATAGTGAGAAATGGAGAGCAATGCATTGTTGCTTGCATTCTAATACTAAGCTTACTTTCCCCCTCTTTTAAAATCCAGGATTCTTTACCCAAAGACGAATGCTACTCATAATGGTACCTTTTGAAATCACCCATAGACATTCCACAGGTTCAAATAATCTAGACAGCTCCTCATTAAGAATTCCTTCTCCTATTGTCCTAGATTATGCCAAATGGACTGTTACAACTAGCTTTCACAGCTATACCTCATTTTCACCTTCACATGTACACATAAGGAATTCTCTTTAACTTTTAAAAACATTGAAAATAAAGTGTTAGAACTATTATCTTCAAGATAAAATTGAATATAGCTTAAGTTACTGTGGAGAGTTCAATTATATCTTTCTACACATTTATTATAAATATCTAGATATTTCTAGAATCTATAGAATAAACTAGTCCTTTTCACTAACATTAGAAAATACAAGGAAATTGCTCTAAAATTTGCGTTGTCCTTCTTAAAAGACTTACAAAAAAGGTCAGATACAGAGGAATATGTATAGACAAGTGAATGTGCTATTATGTTTATATATTCCTAAGCCTAGTTGTTGGTTGTCCTAGGAACTCTCATTTCAGCGTTTTATACATATCAGATATTATGGTACATCTATGATATGACCTACTAGTTATAATGGAGTTTTTATTATACATTCCATTTCTACAAGTGTTAAACTGCATAATGGGTTCTATGAAATTGTTTCGTATACCTTACTCATTCAAGCAACAATTTATTGTTAACTGTGGCACCTTATAACAATTAACTTTGCTACAGCATGCTGATTTTTGAGAAGTTTTTTATTAAAAACTAGTTAAATTGAAATAAGGTTGTATTTATAAACTATTTTTACAATGGCACTCATTTCCATAAGTTAATGCATTTGATTGAGTGCAAATATGTATTTATACTTTCTTCCTACTTTAATTAGAGCAGAAGAAATCCAAATTTAAATTTTATATCTAGAGAAAAAGGTAGGGATGAATTCTAAGCCATACATAACATTAAAAATGGATACAGTCCAATTAGAAGATTATCTATTCAAAGTCCAGATTCTCTGGGAAAACATAAGCATATTTTAAACATTTATGTAATAAGAAAGGAAGGACACTTCCAAGTTCACTTGCTGAAAAATAGATGTCACCCACACTCTTTTTTGTCTATTAAGAATTTTGCCTCTTTAATACTTGCTTTGCTCTTGAGTCAGACATCATCTAACTTAGGTGAGATTTTAGCTGCCAGATTTTATTGAAGTAGATAAGAAAACTGGGGAAATGCTATGACCAAGCTGAGATCATTTTAAATAATGAAAATGTGTTTTAATATGAAAGCATAAAAAGATATAAATTGAATCAACCTCCACACTTCTAGAGAATCCTTACAGCAAACTTGAATATGCAAAAATTAAATTGTCTTAAGTGATCATTGTTGATTACCATAATCCTTAATATTACATAATATAAATATCAATATTCTTATGTATGATGAGATATGTTCTTCAAAAAGCATCCATCTATATACTGTATAAAAACAAATAAGCTAAATTGTATTCAGACCTAGGTCAAGAGAAACATCTGTAGTGTGTATCCTAAGAAGGCTTTTAACATAGTTCGCATTTTTTCCTCTCTGAGTTATTCAATGAAAGAATGACAATTTTTCTATACCTGTATATAGTCAGCATAAAAGGGCAGCTTGTAGGGAACTTTAGTCAAACTTCAGAGGCAGGATACCAACTTTTAGCCAAATACCTAACAGAAATATGGTGCTTTGGTCTTCCATCTTCAAGTAATACTGTGTTCAGTAAGATGAATGATCTGGGAAGTGATTTCTTCTGCTTAGTATTCTATGAAGCATTATATATGCAGTGCAAGATGAGAAGCAGAAGACCAAATAGATCCTCTTGTGCTAGTGACATAGAAAGCTATGATACAATTTACTAGGTTTGTTTTAAATCACTAAGATAGTAAAAATTATCTTGCAAAATAAAGTTAACCTGCTGTAAATTTATTTTCAGACAGCATTTCTGAATGAAACTTTTGCTTATTATCCTATCGTATTTGCAAGAATTTTGATGATAGTGATGGCATTGTACCTGTAGCTACTTTTGGGGTAGGTATAGTAGTTGTGAGATTGAGATACTTTACCAGATGACAAAATTATTTTAATATTTCCATTGTTTTAGTCTGTGCAGCATTATATAAGATTATCACATTCTATGTGGAGATCAGGATCAAAGGTTTGCAGAGTTCCATTCAGATATGGCATCTCAAAGAAACTTACATGTTGTCTTAGACACTTGTTTGGTGGTGGTGGAGGTGGTGAGGTTCCTCCTTCCCTCAGGTACTCTTATTTCCATGTTCTTACAGAATTTTTGTTCTTTCAATTGTCTTCACTCTCAAGACAGCACCCATGCTCATGACTAAATCTTTCAATCAGATCATGGCAAGTTTTTCTCACAGTACAGTTGGAGTTTTTTAGTATTGTCAGATATCAATTTAGTTAGCCATAGCCAGCATCAACTTTTATACAAAAGGCAGTAGGACAGAATATACTTGAACTTGTTGACATGTATCTCAAATTGTAAAGATATTTACAAAAGGCACTTGACTTAGTTAACATTGTAGCATATTTCTTGCTGTAGGAGATTGAGATTTTAATAACTGTACATTATTGTCTTTTGAACATATTTTGGTCCTTCAAGTAAACTTTGTATTCTGTCTACTTTGTTCTTTGCACACAATTGATTTGACATTGCCTAACTCTATGTGTAATTTTGACACTCTCTGTGGAGTAGAAATGCAGAAGAATCTTCTTGTTTTGCAGTATTAAATAATGATCTTATTTTTAAATTAATGTAAAATATGCAATTCATATAAATACATTTATAGTGTAGTTAAGGGAAAGAATATGCAAGTAAAATAATGTTAATATGATCTGTATGTTATTTTGAAGGGCATAAGAATGGTTGAGGGACAATGTGTAATGCTCAGGAATGCTCTTTGGAAAAGATGACTAATAAGCTTGCACTAAAATAATATGGGAAATTACTTCCAAAAGAACAGGAGGGAGAACATTTGAAACTGAGGAAATATCATGTGTAAGACACAGAAATCTGAAATCATATCATAAAAGTAGTTGATAATCTATTACAATTATAAAGTATGCACCATGTTGCAAGTCAACAGCATCACTGGAGATATATACGGGAAGACACATCATGATCTGATTTTACTTTATCAAGCAAAGAAATGGGTGTCACATAGTATTTACAAACAACAGCACAACTAAGCAGATAAGGTCACGAAACACTAACTGGCAGGAGTTTGTGTGTAAAGTGTAAAGAGGCTTATCAAATCCCTACAAATAGGAAATCAATCCGCCATAACTGTCATCTTTCAAAGATTACATCATTTAACAGCATTATCATTCACATCACTTACTGAGATCTCCACGAATTAGATTTTGGTTATCTCAATGAACTTGGTTTCTTGTCCTAAAGTAAATAAGCTGCGGCTCACTTAACGACTGAATGGAATTCTAACCGGGAGTTGAGCTGCAAAAGCTTTCATCTGTGCCACTGCCAGACATGCTCTTGAGCATGCAGAGGGAAAGATCTCATATTACTCGGCTGTGTTGGCAGCAGGCACAGATAGACCAATTTTGAGGGCTAGATCAACTGTGATTCAGGATCCATTTCAAGGCCATTATGAGTTATGACAGATAATTTGGACATTTTACCTGATTGAAATAAAAGATAATTGGATCTCCAGTCATTATGTTTATTGGGCCACTTTCTGAATAAGGTTCATGGTATGATGAAGAATAAATATTCGCAAAAGCAATCAGATAGCTATCTGGATTTTATGTGCATCCCTCTTTCCTTCTTTTCAATGGCTGCCCCTAAGTGGTTGTCTCTAAGGCCCCATAGGGGCCAATTATTCCCAGCTCAGAGTGACAAAAGCTCTACCTACCTGAGGCTGGCTCCAGGCACAGAACACACCAGCAGATTCACAACCCAGTAAGCATTCTTGGGATGAAGGTTCATAAGGGTCCTGATACCTAGAGAAATCTGAACTATGAACACATGAATATGTCTCCACATAGAAAACTAAAATACACAACCAGGTGTGCAGGTTCTTTCTATTCTATAGTCTGTCCATATTCTCTACTCCTGCCAGTTACTGTTCCACATCCTAAACAGATTCATTGTGTTCTTGTTTGTAAGTCATATGTGATATCTTTTCTTTGTTTGATAAAGTAAAACCTGATCCTGATGTGTCTTCCCACATACTTTTCCAATGGGGCCTAGGCCTGCCACATCATAGTATCCACTTTATAGTGGGTAACAGGTTATCAACTATTTCTATCATATGAATTCAGGTTTCTCTGACTTACACATGATATACACATTTATACATACACATTAACATTCTCCCTTTAATGTAAAGGAAAGGTTTGGCTAAGTTAATTTTCTTGGGATCATAAATCCTCTACATCTTAGAGATCAGGTTTGATTCAAGACCATGTGTTGCCAGACACAATCTTTTTAATCCTTTATGGTGTCATCATTAAAGCAAAATGGGTTTTGATAATGTTTGTTTTGTTGTTTTATTGTGTAGCTAACATAAATATTGCCCTTCGGCAGACAGAAATGAAGTGTGCCATTTTGCAACTTCTTTTACTCTATAATTTAGACTTGGATGCATGGATTTCTTTGTATATATGACATTTCAAAAAGATGAATTTCCAAATATTCTGCCATTTTGAGAATCTTGAAATTTTTGATTGCACTTTCAGTCTGTGACAGAAAGTAAAAGTTGAAGCCTGCTTAATTTTCTACTATTTCCAGAAGCCATTACTAACACCTCATTTTACTCCTTCATCACTAATACATTACTTGACAATGAGAAATATCATCTCACTTTGTTTCCTTTTTGAAATAAGGAATTTGGATTCTAATAGCATGCTCCTTGTCTTACAGAAATAAAGTGTTAGGATTTTTTTTTATACTTCTCTTCCAGTGTTCTATGACACTTTCATCAATGCTGGCCCAAGACATCTTTAGGATTTTCTGTAACACGAGACCAGAAGAAGCAGTCCCACATTCCTTTGCATATAGATTTTTTTTGCATCCACCAAGAAGACACCATTTTAGTATGTTATCCTAGTATCATACATTTCAGTATCAACTCATCAGCCAGGATCAGCACAAAATATATAGATTGGGAGTGAATATGAGTGATTTTGCAGTTTTCTTTCAGCCAGCATAAAAATTTAATTTCAATGACAAAGGCATTTATAATTCTTTGATACTGTCTCCCAAATAAGGCAGTGGACCACATTATATTTCTGTCTAAAATTTCTACATAGAAGAGTCATCTAACACAGTTTATGATACTTTTTTCATCATAGTGCTGACATTAGAAGTAGTTATGGTGTTAAGAAAAAAAAGGTGTACTCAAGAGGAAGATCCAGTGAAGCAAAAATGTATTTCTTACATTTCCTTTAATGGTTGTATTATATTTTCAGTATTCTACTTCACTGGGTTGAATTAACATTTTAAATAGACTAGTGAATATTGTAGAGAGATGAAAATCTGTGTCGTGTTTTTCCACTAAAACTAGTATCAGTATGACTCTTACAAATATGGAAAACAAATGTCATAAAATGTGTCAGTATCAGTGGCCAGTTGTTAAACACAGCATGTGCCAAGTTTAGTGAACTCATTATTAGGTCCTTATATTTGTCTGTGTAAAAGATTTTCACACATTCCTTTCCTTGTACAGTCCTGACAACTTACTTGTTAGTTGAAGACCAGAGAAAGATAACTTGGAGTAATGTTGTATAGCTACTAGGACTGTAGCTAGGATTAACATCTAAGACTTCATTGCTTGTCCATGTCACCATTTGAAAAATAGACATGATTCTAATGACTCTATCATAACCATGAAACCATTCTTCATATCTCCCTCTATGTTTATTCACCACCTAAACATTTCTTTAGGTGCTTATTTATTCCATACTATACAATCTCTTTCTAGAATATTATGGATTTATATAGAAACCTTAGGTTCATACTCCATAGCCCTGCTAGTTTCCATTGATTTTCCCTATACCACTTTTAAAATGTATTACAATTTCATGCCAACAGTGAAATTAGCTGAGATTTTCTCCTTTTTTATTTATTCTTGTCTCATATTACATCCTCACTGCAGTTTGCCCACACTCTACTCTCCCCAAGGACAATACATATCCCCTCCATCTCCTCCTTTTTTTTTTACCAGAAAAGAGCAGGCTCCACAGAAATATCCACCAAACATAGCCTATCAAGTTGCATACTAAGGCTGTATTCCAAGCAGTGTCAGGAGTGTGCTCCCTCTCATGGCTTAGGTCTCAAGTTGGACTAGTCATTTTTTGTTGATGCCTACAATTTCTGTACCATTTTTACCTGAGCATCTCTTGCAAGCAAGAAACATTTTAGATTGACGTTTCTGTGACTGGGTTGTTTTTCTAATCCATGTATTAGAAGCCTTGCTTGTTCTATCCTACAGGACAGTCAACAAGGTTCCAGAGGGTACCTGGAAGAGAATGGTGGACAAGAGACAAGAAGGATGTCAAAACAAGAGTCTGATCAAGGTGTCACATTTTATTTTTTCCCAATGCTGAATTTATACCATAGCAGGGTAACAGAGGGAGGGGAAGTGGGAAACATCTACATAAGCCAAGGACACTGGCTCCTGTGGTCAGCTGACATCAACAGGATGTTTGTTTCTCAGAAAGGTCCCAAGTTTGTCATACCACTAAGCATCCTGATATCAGATGTATTTTTAAGAAAGGTCACAAGTTTGTCATATCATTAGACATCCTGACCACCAGATTTGTCTTCTGAAGTTGGCTGGGGATTTTCCATGAACCCAGTCATACTTAACTCTAACTATAATCTTAACATCAATAATGGAGAGGTTTAAGGGCATTGCGCCCAACATTTGCCTGTTTACAGATGATATCTTGTTCTTTCTTGGTTTTTGTTGTTGTTGTTGTTGTTTGTTGTTTGTTTTTCTGTTTTTTTTTTATTCTGTCTTTTCCTTATTTTTTTTTTGTAGAAATTTTCTTCTTCCTTATTATCTTCCTCTTATCAACTCATTGTTTATTTCTCTAAATATATTGCCTTTTTAAGAAGATTTCTGATAGGACAAGGTCATGAAAGGAACATTTCTTGTCTAATAGTATTCTGTGCTCCTGCTCACAATGGCTGTAATACTGGAATAGAAATACCATCTGTAGTTGTATTCAGGTAAGCCAAGATCAGTACCTTTTTTCTTGTAGAACTTAGCCAGATTCTAGAAACAGAGATAAAAATGTACTGAATACACAATGAAAGTTCTGACAAGTATTTAGAAATAAAAGTTAAAAAAAAATAGGTATGCTATTTAACCTTAGGTCATTTTTTTTATTAATTTGTAACCTGTTTTTACAGCACAGCTGTTATTCCCCTCACAGTCTACCCTCTGACTGTTCCTCATCCCATTCCTCCTCCGGGTCTCCAGAAGGATGCCCCCTCTACACAAACCCCACCAGACTTCCTCACTCCCTGGGGCCTCAAGTCTCTCAGGGATTAGGTGCATTCTGGTCTGAGAAATATCAGGGGGCCAGGTATTTCTGTGGGCTCGCACTCTTTCTGTACTTTTTACAGCATTTGCTTAATTCAACCACAGCAGTCAGCAGTTTCTGTCATTGGTTGAGTGTAAATATTTGCATCTGATTCTTACAGCTGCTTGTTGGGTCATTCAGAGGTCAGTCTTGATAGGTCGGTTTTTGTAAGCACACCATAGCCTCAGTAATAGTGTCCGGTTGGGGTCTCCACTTCAGCTAGATCCCAAGTTAGGCCTGTTATTGGACCTCCTTTCTCTCAGTTTCTTTTCCATTTTTTCCCTGCAGTTCATTTAGACAGGGACAATTCTAGGTCTGAATTTTTGACTGTAGGATTGCAACCCCATCCGTCTATTTGATGCCCTGTTTTTCTACTGGAGGTAGGCGCTACAAGTTCCCTCTCTGCACTGCATGGCATTTCATATAAGGTCCTTCCCAGTGAGTTCTGAGATTCTCTTACCTCCTAGGTCTCTGGTACACTCGGGAGGGTCCCTCCCACCTCCTCAATTGCCTTTTTCCATTTTTTTCTGCTGATCAAGGCTTCATTCCTGTTTTCCCCTTCTCCTAATACCTGATCATGTTCCCCATTTTTCTTCCCTATCCCCTCTCTCACCCAGGTTCTTCCCCTCCATCCCCCCTCCAGTGATTGCTTTCTTCACCCTCTCAAGTGGGATTGAGGCATCCTCACTTGGGCCCTATGGCTTGTTAACCTTCTTGAGTCTGATAGATTATATCCTAGGTATTCTGTACTTTTTTGGATAATATCCACTTTATGTCAATTTTATACAAGCTAGAGTTGTTTTGGTTGAAAGAATCTCAATTGAGAAAATGGCCCCATGACACTGAAACATGGGTTTTGGTCCTGTATGCCATAAGAATGTAGGCTGACCAAAACCAGATAATACTGATGAAGCTAAGAAGTGCATGCAGACAGGAGCCTGATATAGCTGTCTACAGAGAGGCCAAGCCAGAGCATGACAAATACAGAGGCGAATGCTAGCAGCAAACCATTGAACTGAGAATGGGATGCCCATTGGAGGAATTAGAGAAAGGATTGAAGGAGCTGAAGGGGCTTTCAACCCCATAAGAACAACAATGCCAGTCAACCAGGACTCCCAGGGACTAAACCACTACCCAAAGAGTAGACATGGACTGACCCATGGCTCCAGCTGCATATGTAGCAGAAGATGGCCTTGTTGGGTACCAATGGAAGGAGAATCCCTTAGTCCTGCCAAGACTGGACTCCCCCAGTGTAGGGGAAGGTCGCTGGGGGGCGGGGCAGGAGGTGGTTGGGGAGTGGGAACACTCTTATAGAAGAATGGGAGGGGGATGGGATAGGGGGCTTATTGCCTGAAAACCAGAAAAGGGAAAACATTTGAAATGTAAATAACAAATTTCAAATTTAAAAAAGTAGACTGACCAAACCATGGGAGCAGGACAGTAAACATCACTCCTCCCTTGCAGCTGCATTTCTTCTTGTCTCCTGGTTTATATATTGAGTAAATGTCTGGGCATCACTCAATGATGTACTGTGATATAGAAGTTCAGGCAGAAATAAATGTTTTCTCTTCTAGTTACTTTTGATGGTTTTTGCACACCAATAGAAACCTGAACTTGGAAGACATTAGGGTTAAATAATAGAGAATAAAATGAAAGTGGAAATACATTCTATAGATTAACAAGTAAACATATAGGAAGGATGAAATTTAAAGTGAGGAATTCAAAGAAGAAAGGAAAATGTTGTCTTAACTAAAGTAAAGGTGAAAAAGTACAAAACACAATGACATGATTTAAAATATTTCAGGAAACAGGTATTTTAAAAAGTCGTGTGTGGCATGGAAAGATTAGTGCATTTTTTATACATCTAATTTTTAATTTTTACAATCGTGCACATGAATTTTCAAAGAGGTTAAATTGGTTCATATTCCCACCAGGAATGAATAGGGGTCACCAACTGTTGTTTTTTTCTTCTTCTTCTTCTTCTTCTTCTTCTTCTTCTTCTTCTTCTTCTTCTTCTTCTTCTTCTTCTTCTTCTTCTTCTTCTTCTTCTTCTTCTTCTTCTTCTTCTTCTTCTTCTTCTTCTCCTCCTCCTCCTCCTCCTCCTCCTCCTCCTCCTCCTCCTCCTCCTCCTCCTCTTCCTCCTCCTCCTTCTCCTCTTTCTTCTTCTCCTCCTCCTCCTCCTCTTCTTCCTCCTCCTCCTCCTCCTCCTGCTCCTCTTCCTCCTCCTCCTCTTCCTCTTCCTCCTCCTCTTCCTCCTCCTCCTCCTTCCTCTTCTTTGTATTTTATAATTAGTCATTTTATTTTATTTTCTTATCTTTATTAACTTGAATATTTCTTATTTACATTTCGATTGTTATTCCCCTTCCCGGTTTCAGGCCAACATCCTCCTAAACACTTCCGCTCCCCTTATATATATGGGTGTCCCTCTCCCCATCCTCCCCCCATTACTCCCTCCCGACAACAATCACATTTACTGGGGTTCAGTCTTGACAGGACCAAGGGCTTCCCCTTCCACTGGCGCTCTTACTAGGCTATTCATTGCTACCTATGAGGTTGGAGCCCAGGGTCAGTCCATGTATAGTCTTTGGGGAGTGGCTAAATCCCTGGAAGCTCTGGTTGGTTGGCATTGTTTTTCATATGGGGTCTCAAGCCCCTTCAAGCTCTTCCAGTTCTTTCTCTGATTCCTTCAACAGGAATCCCGTTCTCAGTTCAGTGGTTTGCTGCTGGCATTCACCTATGTATTTGCTGTATTCAGACTGTGTTTCTCAGGAGAAATCTACATCCAGCTCCTGTCGGCCTGCACTTCTTTGCTTCATCCATCTTATCTAATTGGGGGGGCTGTATATGTACGGACATGTGGGGCAGGCTCTGAATGGGTGTTCCTTCTGCTTCTGTTCTAAACTTTGCCTCCCTATTCCCTGCCAAGGGTATTCTTGTTCCCCTTTTAAAGAAGGAGTGAAGCATTCACATTTTGGCCATCCCTCTTGAGTTTCATGTGTTCTGTGCATCTAGGGCAATTCAAGCATTTGGGCTAATAGCCACTTATCAATGAGTGCAAACCATGTGTGTTTTTCTGTGATTGGATTACCTCACTCAGGACGATATTTTCCAGTTCCATTCATTTGCCTATGAATTTCATAAAGTCATTGTTTTTGATAGCTGAGCAATATTCCATTGTGTAGATGTAGCACATTTTCTGTATCCATTCCTCTGTTGAAGAGCATCTGGGTTCTTTCCAGCTTCTGGCTATTATAAATAAGGCTGCTATGAACATAGTGGAGCACGTGTCTTTGTTATATGTTGGGGCATCTTTTGGGTACATGCCCAAGAGTGGTATAGCTGGGTCCTCAGGTAGTTCAATGTCCAATTTTCTGAGGAACCTCCAGACTGAATTCCAGAATGGTTGTACCTGTCTTCAATCCCACCAACAATGGAAGAGTGTTTCTCTTTCTCCACATCCTCGCCAGCATTTGTTGTCACCTGAGTTTTTGATCTTAGCCATTCTCACTGGTGTGAGATGAAATCTCAGGGCTGTTTTGATTTGCATTTCCCTTATGACTAAAGATGTTGAACATTTCTTTAGGTATTTCTCAGCCATTCGGCATTCCTCAGCTGTGAATTCTTTGTTTAGCACTGAACGCCATTTTTAATAGGGTTATTTCTCTCCCTGCAGTCTAAATTCTTGAATTCTTTGTATATTTTGAATATAAGGCCTCTATCTGTTATAGGATTGGTAAAGATCTTTTCCCAATCTTTTTGTTGCTGTTTTGTCCTAACAACAGTGTCCTTTGCCTTACAGAAGCTTTGCAGTTTTATGAGGTCCCATTAGTTGATTCTTGATCTTAGAGCATAAGCCATTGGTGTTTTGTTCAGGAAATTTTCTCCAGTGCCCATGTGTTCGAGATGCTTCCCCACTTTTTCTTCTATTAGTTTGAGTGTATCTAGTTTTATGTGGAGGTCCTTCATCCACTTGGACTTGACCTTTGTACAGGGCGATAAGAATGGATCTAATTGCATTCTTCTACATGCTGACCTTCAGTTGAAACAGCACCATTTGCTGAAAATGCTATCTTTTTTCCATTGGATGGTTTTGGCTCCTTTGTCAAAAATCAAGTGACCATAGGTGTGTGGGTTCATTTCTGGGTCTTCAATTCTATTCCATTGGTCTATCTGTCTGTCTCTGTACCAATACCATGCAGTTTTTATTACTATTGCTCTTTAATACTGCTTGAGTTCAGGGATAGTGATTCCCCCAGAAGTCCTTTTATTGTTGAGGATAGTTTTAGCTATCCTTGTTTTTTATTATTCAGATGAATTTGCAAACTGTTC